>NC_092117.1:28274293-28341793 GCF_045679555.1 Salvelinus alpinus
AGCGTAAAAGAGGGGCTGGTGGGTGGCGGGACACAATGCAGATAGCCCGGTTAGCCAATGTACAGGGGCATTCGAGGTCTAGTTAGCATCCTTATAGTAATCCTGCCTAGGATTTCATCAGACAATGCAAATGGTACCTCTGTGAGTTATAAGTATGTCTTCATGCGCTAGCTGATACTCATCATGTTGCAACTGTCTAGCTCATAATGTGTTTGATTAGGATTGGAGGATATGTGTGTTTTTGTGGTTTTTAAATTATTATTTTGATTATTGTCTTCAGTGTAGTTAACAGAATGAGTTGTAGGCCTATATCATGTGTATGGGGATCCCAAAACTCATTTAACAAAAGTGATGATTGACATAATGTCCTTGTATTGACTTTTAACTATAGGGGTATAGTAGGTTTAAAAAAAACATTTACTTTGGTGACTCACTTGGAGGCCGATGTGGAGCTACAGTTGTAGGATCTTAATTAGATCACCCTGTTGTTGCAGGAGTTTTAAATAAGGCTTCTATAGTTTGTAATTTCCACTTTAAAATGTCAGACTTGATTTGCCCTAACTAAAAATGTATCAACCACAACAAAAATGTCCATTAATTATAATCCACACAATAATTCACATTTCCTTTTGCTGCAGGATTAATTTCCTGCTCTGAGAAACTGGTCAAATTAAGATCCTGCATCTGTATGGGAAACTCTCTGCTCTCAATAGCAGTTGTTGACTTTCAGGAGTGAGAGAAGGAGGGGAAGAGGGAGGGAGGGGAAGATGCCAAAATGAAAGTCCCCTCCATTGAAGTTTGTGCTTACACAGGCCCTCTTTGTGGTTTTTAAAGCTTGTCAGACACGTCAGGCACGGCGAGAAAAAGTATATTGTTTCCAACCACTTGGATTCCTTTCCCTCTCCTGACATCTGCCACTCTGTAAAGATGATACATTCCTGCCTCATTAAGCGTGGGTGTGGGATTACAGGCTGACAACACATTAATCATTGCTGTGTGTCAGCTAGGCAGGCAGCAGCCAACGGCCCCATACCAGCTAGCTACAGGCATTGTTAACCAAACTATTCTAATGTGTCACTTTACAGCCTCTGACAGCGTCTAATCAATCACCCTGAATGGCAGAACTGATAGATTACACCATTTATACTGAGTGGAATGAAAGGTAGAGTTTCCACCTACTGTCATTGTGGAGACCACGATATCCCCAGCCTCTCTGCCCCAGCCTTTCCGTCGCTGAGCCGCAGCCTGAATAGGAAACACAGAAACACACAAAAAAGAGAAAAGTAAGGGAAGAAAGAAAGAAGGAGAGACAGACCATGGCGCAGCATTGTGAACTTTTTAAAGCAGACGGTGTTCGAGCTCCTTGGTGGCTGAGTTTTCATGTAGGGCAGTATTGTTCCACTACACAGCATAGCTCCAAGGCAGGGTTCTTCACACCGCCACTGAGCTATTGTCATCTCTGTCGCTATCCCTGGCAGCTCACTCTCTGGCAGGTCAAGGTAGGGCTTTGTCTGCTGAGGTACCAGTTTTCTCTGTGACCCCGTTGGGAAGGTTGAGGTTTTGTTGTTGCAGGGGGTTTGTGTCGGAAAGTGAATTATTTACATGTGTATGACAACAATATGACAGGTCACGTATACTGTATGTGTATTCATTCATCAATGCTCAAAGCTATAGTCAGAATAATGGATAACTGTTTAGTCCTCAATGCTCAAAGCTGTAGTCAGAATAATGGAAACCAGTTTAGTCCTCAATGCTCAAAGCTATAGTCAGAATAATGGATAACTGTTTAGTCCTCAATGCTCAAAGCTGTAGTCAGAATAATGGAAACCAGTTTAGTCCTCAATGCTCAAAGCTGTAGTCAGAATAATGGATAACTGTTTAGTCCTCAATGCTCAAAGCTATAGTCAGAATAATGGATAAATGTTTAGTCCTCAAAGCTGTAGTCAGAATAATGGAAAACTGTTTAGTCCTCAATGCTCAAAGCTGTAGTCAGAATAATGGATAACTGTTTTGTCCTCAATGATCAAAGCTATAGTCAGAATAATGGATAACTGTTTAGTCCTCAATGCTCAAAGCTGTAGTCAGAATAATGGATAAATGTTTATTCCTCAATGCTCAAAGCTGTAGTCAGAATAATGGATAACTGTTTAGTCCTCAATGATCAAAGCTATAGTCAGAATAATGGATAAATGTTTAGTCCTCAATGCTCAAAGCTGTAGTCAGAATAATGGATAAATGTTTAGTCCTCAATGATCAAAGCTGTAGTCAGAATAATGGATAACGGTTTTGTCCTCAAAGCTGTAGTCAGAATAATGGATAACTGTTTAGTCCTCAATGCTCAAAGCTGTAGTCAGAATAATGGATAAACTGTTTAGTCCTCAATGCTCAAAGCTGTAGTCAGAATAATGGAAAACTGTTTAGTCCTCAATGCTCAAAGCTGTAGTCAGAATAATGGATAACTGTTTAGTCCTCAATGCTCAAATTTATAGTTAGAATAATGGATAACTGTTTAGTCCTCAATGCTCAAAGCTGTAGTCAGAATAATGGAAAACTGTTTAGTCCTCAATGCTCAAAGCTATAGTCAGAATAATGGATAACTGTTTAGTCCTCAAAGCTGTAGTCAGAATAATGGAAAACTGTTTAGTCCTCAATGCTCAAAGCTGTAGTCAGAATAATGGATAACTGTTTTGTCCTCAATGATCAAAGCTATAGTCAGAATAATGGATAACTGTTTAGTCCTCAATGCTCAAAGCTGTAGTCAGAATAATGGATAAATGTTTATTCCTCAATGCTCAAAGCTGTAGTCAGAATAATGGATAACTGTTTAGTCCTCAATGATCAAAGCTATAGTCAGAATAATGGATAAATGTTTAGTCCTCAATGCTCAAAGCTGTAGTCAGAATAATGGATAAATGTTTAGTCCTCAATGATCAAAGCTGTAGTCAGAATAATGGATAACTGTTTTGTCCTCAAAGCTGTAGTCAGAATAATGGATAACTGTTTAGTCCTCAATGCTCAAAGCTGTAGTCAGAATAATGGATAACTGTTTAGTCCTCAATGCTCAAAGCTGTAGTCAGAATAATGGAAAACTGTTTAGTCCTCAATGCTCAAAGCTATAGTCAGAATAATGGATAACTGTTTAGTCCTCAATGCTCAAAGCTGTAGTCAGAATAATGGATAACTGTTTAGTTCTCAATGATCAAAGCTGTAGTCAGAATAATGGATAACTGTTTTGTCCTCAATGCTCAAAGCTGTAGTCAGAATAATGGATAACTGTTTAGTCCTCAATGTTCAAAGCTGTAGTCAGAATAATGGATAACTGTTTAGTTCTCAATGATCAAAGCTGTAGTCAGAATAATGGATAACTGTTTTGTCCTCAATGCTCAAAGCTATAGTCAGAATAATGGATAAATGTTTAGTCCTCAATGCTCAAAGCTGTAGTCAGAATAATGGATAAATGTTTAGTCCTCAATGATCAAAGCTGTAGTCAGAATAATGGATAACTGTTTTGTCCTCAATGCTCAAAGCTGTAGTCAGAATAATGGATAACTGTTTAGTCCTCAATGTTCAAAGCTGTAGTCAGAATAATGGATAACTGTTTAGTCCTCAATGCTCAAATTTATAGTTAGAATAATGGATAACTGTTTAGTCCTCAATGCTCAAAGCTGTAGTCAGAATAATGGAAAACTGTTTAGTCCTCAATGCTCAAAGCTATAGTCAGAATAATGGATAACTGTTTAGTCCTCAATGATCAAAGCTGTAGTCAGAATAATGGATAACTGTTTTGTCCTCAATGCTCAAAGCTGTAGTCAGAATAATGGATAACTGTTTAGTCCTCAATGCTCAAATTTATAGTTAGAATAATGGATAACTGTTTAGTCCTCAATGCTCAAAGCTGTAGTCAGAATAATGGAAAACTGTTTAGTCCTCAATGCTCAAAGCTATAGTCAGAATAATGGATAACTGTTTAGTCCTCAATGCTCAAAGCTGTAGTCAGAATAATGGATAACTGTTTAGTTCTCAATGATCAAAGCTATAGTTAGAATAATGGATAAATGTTTATTCCTCAATGCTCAAAGCTATAGTCAGAATAATGGATAACTGTTTAGTCCTCAATGATCAAAGCTATAGTCAGAATAATGGATAACTGTTTAGTCCTCAATGCTCAAAGCTGTAGTCCGAATAATGGATAACTGTTTAGTCCTCAATGCTCAAAGCTGTAGTCAGAATAATGGATAACTGTTTAGTCCTCAATGCTCAAATTTATAGTTAGAATAATGGATAACTGTTTAGTCCTCAATGCTCAAAGCTGTAGTCAGAATAATGGAAAACTGTTTAGTCCTCAATGCTCAAAGCTATAGTCAGAATAATGGATAACTGTTTAGTCCTCAATGCTCAAAGCTGTAGTCAGAATAATGGATAACTGTTTAGTTCTCAATGATCAAAGCTGTAGTCAGAATAATGGATAACTGTTTAGTCCTCAATGATCAAAGCTATAGTTAGAATAATGGATAACTGTTTTGTCCTCAATGCTCAATGTCATAGTCAGAATAATGGAAAACTGTGTTTGCAAATGGTTTACTAAGCCCTAACTTTCTATTTTCCATCCTGCTTGAGATCCTTGGAACACGTGGATGACATTACACATTTCCAGTTAGCCCTTCTCATAAGGTTACGTTTCTTTGTGTCCATTTTGGTCTATTTGTCTTTGTCTGGAAGGAGATGTTTTCACCAAGCTTTGAGGATATATTGGGTAGGAGATTATTTGTCTGAGAGGCTGCCAGTTATTAGAAGAATAGAAAGAAGCTGAGAGAAGAAAAAGAAACAATCCCTCATGATTTTGACAGCCAGTAAATCCAGGTACTTTCCAGCGAGGCAGGGCGCCGTCAGGAACTTAGTTAACTAGCATAGACGACTGGGAGTCCCAAGTAATTTACCCTCAGAGATGCAATCGCAAATACCAAGCAGGAGCTCCTACGCTTCTATCCCGGACCTGATATTGCTTTGTGTATTCATGCAAAAATCTAGTGACATGCTCAATGGTGTCTGTCAACCGTCGGATTGAATTCTCTGCCTAGCGCGTCTCCGTTTGCAGCATGCTGGTCAATTATTTCTGAAACTGTCAGTGCACGGGGAGACACAGTTATTTAGTTTGTGTTAACTCTGCATTATTAAGACACTGTCTTGACAGAGAATAACACACCTGAGCGTTTCTTTCGATTCGCTGTTTGATGGGGGTAACCTTCAAATTCAGTGACCTCTGTGTCTCTTCCCTGTTTGGTGTTTTTCTACATCCCGTCTGGTCCATTGGTAACTGGACCTGTCAGAGAAACCAAGTGACCAGCCGTTGTCTAATCTAATACTACAATGTTCACAACAAGATGTCTTCATTTGTTGGGACAGATTGCTGTGATCTCGTGGTGGAAGGAAGTAGATTGTATGATATCTCTCCATGTTCAAGGTGACAGGAAGTAGACTATATGATATCGCTCCATGTTCATGGTGACAGGAAGTAGACTGTATGATATCTCTCCATGTTCATGGTGACAGGAAGTAGACTATATGATATCGCTCCATGTTCATGGTGACAGGAAGTAGACTGTATGATATCTCTCCATGTTCATGGTGACAGGAAGTAGACTATATGATATCGCTCCATGTTCATGGTGACAGGAAGTAGACTGTATGATATCTCTCCATGTTCATGGTGACAGGAAGTAGACTATATGATATCGCTCCATGTTCATGGTGACAGGAAGTAGACTGTATGATATCTCTCCATGTTCTATGGTGACAGGAAGTAGACTGTATGATATCTCTCCATGTTCTATGGTGATAGGAAGTAGACTGTATGATACACTACATGACCAAAAGTATGTGATCACCTGCTCATCAAACATCTCATTCCAAAATCATGGTCAGTAATATGGAGTTGGTGTCCCCTTTGTGCTATAACAGCCTCCACTCTTCTAGGAAGGCTTTCCACTACAGTAAATGTTGTAACATTGCTGCTGGGACTTGCTTCCATCAGCCACAAGATATTTAGTGAGGTCGGGCACTGATGTCGGGCATGCACGTGTGCATGCTTGTGTGCGCGCGTTTAGTTAGGACTAGTTCTGTGTCTGAGTACCAGTACCGTACCGTAGTTAGGACTAGTTCTGTGTCTGAGTACCAGTACCGTACAGTACAGTAGTTAGGACTAGTTCTGTGTCTGAGTACCAGTACCGTACCGTAGTTAGGACTAGTTCTGTGTCTGAGTACCAGTACCGTACAGTACAGTAGTTAGGACTAGTTCTGTGTCTGAGTACCAGTACCGTACCGTAGTTAGGACTAGTTCTGTGTCTTGAGTTACAGTACAGTAGTTAGGACTAGTAAGGAGAGACAGATGAGGGGACAAGTTGTTTCAACTTTAATCTGCCTAGCTGAATAATAACAGGAGAGTTTTAAGCGTCAGGTGTCAGGCCCGCATGATGATGAATGAGAAACTTGATCAGGTAAAGCCTGACTATCCTCACAACGAGAGACCAGTATCTGATTAGGAGGTGACAGACACTGTAAAAACATCTCACAATTCTCTCTCTCTCTCTCTCTCTCTCTCTCTCTCTCTCTCTCTCTCTCTCTCTCTCTCTTTTCTCAACAAGTCAGACCCTTCTATAATTAATGTCCCTCGGGGCTATCCGTAGGTCAGGCTAGGGGGCCCCATCTCGACAGGTAGGCCTGACACCTTTAGCTCAGTGGCTTATGTTATCCATGCGGGCGGGTTTGAGGGATGAGAAGGGGTTGAGGGGGTGAGCAGGGGGTGACGGAGAAAGATTCCAGATCTTCTGTTTTACTTTCCACCCGAGAGACAAAACTGAGGCCTTTCAGAGGATTAACCAGCCATGGCTGTTGCATTAAAGGTTTAGGCTGTCAGATGCCTGATGCTATGACAGACACCCCACAAACACACGGTTACATACCGTTTATATGACTTCAAAAGTGGCTGAGTCCCTGCTATTCAGCCCTGAGTCCCTGCTATTCAGCCCTGAGTCCCTGTTATTCAGCCCTGAGTCCCTGCTATTCAGCCCTGAGTCCCTGCTATTCAGCCCTGAGTCCCTGCTATTCAGCCCTGAGTCCCTGCTATTCAGCCCTGAGTCCCTGCTATTCAGCCCTGAGTCCCTGCTATTCAGCCCTGAGTCCCTGCTATTCAGCCCTGAGTCCCTGCTATTCAGCCCTGAGTCCCTGCTATTCAGCCCTGAGTCCCTGCTATTCAGCCCTGACTGAGTCCCTGCTATTCAGCCCTGACTGAGTCCCTGCTATTCAGCCCTGACTGAGTCCCTGCTATTCAGCCCTGACTGAGTCCCTGCTATTCAGCCCTGACTGAGTCCCTGCTATTCAGCCCTGACTGAGTCCCTGCTATTCAGCCCTGACTGAGTCCCTGCTATTCAGCCCTGAGTCCCTGCTATTCAGCCCTGAGTCCCTGCTATTCAGCCCTGAGTCCCTGCTATTCAGCCCTGAGTCCCTGCTATTCAGCCCTGAGTCCCTGCTATTCAGCCCTGAGTTGGTGGACCTACTACACCTTACAAGCTCACATCTCTACTGAAAATATCACTCGTTAGTCACATGCTGTCTCACACTCTCCAGTTCCCCTAAACCAGACTAGCCAGTCCTCTGCTTTCAGTAGCCGCTGGTCTCTTTCTCTCTCTTCAGGATGAGTGGTCTTTTCTGTTGGTTGTACTCATAAGAGAGAGAGGAAGGTAGAGAGACACAGAGAGAGAGATAGAGAGCGAGAGAGGCAGAGAGACAGAGAGAGAGAGGAAGGCAGAGAGACAGAGAGAGAGGGGAAGGCAGAGAGAGAGGAGAGAGTGTTTCCTTCCAACAACAGGAGGACGACCAAAGTACTCTCAAGCCATCCCAGAGTGCACTGGGGGTCAGGGCGGTCAAGTGACACTAACGCTGCATTCATGCCTCATCTCAGTGGAGGAGGCTTGCTGAGAGGGGGTACAGATGGGCAGTGGAGAGGAATACCACAGCATTGTTTCAACCCTTTCTCTCCTGTTTAAAAGAAGGTGGCAGGGATATTTACAGAATGTACTGTTTTAAAAGTTGCTTTAATGTATTTGTCAGTTAGTTTGCTATATTGTGTAAAGAGTTGCATAGTTGCTTCATATGTGGTAGACTTGCCAACAATGTGGTACATTCCTTTTCTCCACTCTGCCATAGAATGTCAGATAACCACTGACAACCCTGTCCTCTCAACAATCACCTATTTTTCTGTCTGCTTCTTTTCCCTTTTCCATTGAGGAAGACCTACACCGGTAACCCGGACTTCAAACTGACATCTCATGTGATATAAAGTATCATCCTATGACTCACCTGATATCTGATACCAGGCAGGCAGACTGCTGGTAGAAGGAGGACACAATAAGCATCACATCAACGGCCACGTCTCAAATGGCCCCCTATGTAGTGCACTACTTCTGACCAGCGCCCATAGGGAATAGGGTGCCATTTGGGATGTGACCTAAGTGTTGTTAGTGGGCCAACTGGCAGCGTGTTGAGGGTAACAGGAGAAGTGGGTGGACCTGCCATGGTGGCTCAGACTCATCACACCTCTGTTAACAGCTCACACAACAGACACACAGTTTGTCCTTCTTCCTTGTTAGGAAATATTCAGTCACGCAGGCAGGTGCATGTGTATCAACGTTGATACTGTAACGATTTCCCTAATAAACCTGTTTACATGGACACATCTGAAATCAGGCCACCTGATGGCAATCTGAAAATAAACGTTCTACCACAACGAACATGTTATTTCTGGAAAGCATATTTGAGATGCATATTTGGGATTCATATTTGTTTCGGACATATAAAGGTTTTTATGTGAAAACTACCTTTAAGAAACATGCATTCAGTTGTTCTGAACTTCCCTCGCACTAAAGAGGGAGGCTCTCGGCTGGTGCTAGCACATACGCAGATCAAACACACCGCTGGAACGTCGATTAAGGTGTTTTTTGGACTTCCGGCGCCGAACAGGATGGCTGCCTCGCTTCGCGTTCCTTGGAAAATATGCAGTATTTTGTTTTTCTATGTGTTATTTCTTACATTGGTACCCCGGGTGATCTTAAGTTTCATTACATACAGCCGGGAGGAACTACTGAATATACGATTAACGTCAACTAACCACCCTTCCTACCAGGAATATGACTTTCCCGAAACGGATCCAGTGTCTTGCCTTCCACCCAATACAATGGACCTGATCCCAGCCGGCGAAGCTACACGACGCCGAAAAAGGGGCAAACGTAGCGGTCTCCTGGTCAGGCTTCGGAGACGAGCACATCGCGCTCCACTCCCTAGCATACTACTCGCCAATGTCCAGTCTCTTGAGAATAAGGTCGATGAAATCCGAGCACGGGTAACATTCGAGAGAGACATCAGGGATTGCAACGTGCTCTGCTTCACGGAAACATGGCTAACTGAAAAGACGCTAACGGAGTCGGTGCAGCCAGCTGGTTTCTTCACGCATCGCGCAGACAGAAACATACATCTTTCTGGTAAGAAGAGGGGCGGGGGGGTATGCCTCATGATTAACGAGACGTGGTGTGACCATCATAACAACACTCAGGAACTAAAGTCATTCTGTTCACCTGATCTAGAACTCCTCACAATCAAATGTAGACCGCATTATCTACCAAGGGAATTCACTTCGGTCATAATCACAGCCGTATATATTCCCCCCCAAGCAGACACATCGATGGCCCTGAACGAACTCTATCTGACTCTCTGTAAACTGGAAACCACACACCCTGAGGCTGCATTCATCGTAGCTGGGGATTTTAACAAGGCTAATCTAAAAACAAAACTCCCTAAATTCTATCAGCACATCGATTGTCCGACCAGGGCTGGCAGAACTCTGGACCATTGTTATACTAACTTCCGCGACGCATATAAGGCCCTCCCCCGCCCTCCTTTCGGAAAAGCTGACCACGACTCCATTTTGTTGATTCCAGCCTACAAACAGAAATTAAAACTACAAGCTCCCGCGCTCAGGTCTGTTCAACGCTGGTCCGACCAATCTGAATCCACGCTTCAAGACTGCTTTGATCACGCGGATTGGAATATGTTCCGCACGGCGTCCAACAACAACAATGATGAATATGCAGATTCGGTGAGCGAGTTCATTAGGAAGTGCATTGACGATGTCGTACCCAGAGCAACGATTAAAACATTCCCAAACCAGAAACCGTGGATTGACGGCAGCATTCGCGTGAAACTGAAAGCGCGAACCACTGCTTTTAACCAGGGCAAGGTGACCGGAAGCATGACCGAATACAAACAGTGTAGCTATTCTCTCCGCAAGGCAATCAAACAGGCTAAGTCTCAGTACAGAGACAAAATCGAGTCGAAATTCAACAGCTCAGACACAAGAGGTATGTGGCAGGGTCTACAGTCAATCACGGATTACAAAAAGGGAACCAGCCCCGTCGAGGACCAGGATGTCTTGCTCCCAGACAGGCTAAACAACTTTTTTGCCCGCTTTGAGGACAATACAGTGCCACTGACACGGCCCCCTACCAAAACCTGCGGGCTCTCCTTCACTGCAGCCGAGGTGAGTAAAACATTTAAACGTGTTAACCCTCGCAAGGCTGCAGGCCCAGACGGCATTCCCAGCCGCGTCCTCAGAGCATGCGCAGACCAGCTGGCTGGTGTGTTTACGGACATATTCAATCAATCCTTATCCCAGTCTGCGGTTCCCACATGCTTCAAGAGGGCCACCATTGTTCCTGTTCCCAAGAAAGCTAAGGTAACTGAGCTAAACGACTACCGCCCCGTAGCACTCACTTCCGTCATCATGAAGTGCTTTGAGAGACTAGTCAAGGACCATATCACCTCCACCCTACCGGACACCCTAGACCCACTCCAATTTGCTTACCGACCCAATAGGTCCACAGACGACGCAATCGCAACCACACTGCACACTGCCCTAACCCATCTGGACAAGAGGAATACCTATGTGAGAATGCTGTTCATCGACTACAGCTCAGCATTTAACACCATAGTACCCTCCAAACTCGTCATCAAGCTCGAGACCCTGGGCCTCGACCCCGCCCTGTGCAACTGGGTCCTGGACTTCCTGACGGGCCGCCCCCAGGTGGTGAGGGTAGGTAACAACATCTCCACCCCGCTGATCCTCAACACTGGGGCCCCACAAGGGTGCGTTCTGAGCCCTCTCCTGTACTCCCTGTTCACCCACGACTGCGTGGCCATGCACGCCTCCAACTCAATCATCAAGTTTGCGGACGACACTACAGTGGTAGGCTTGATTACCAACAACGACGAGACGGCCTACAGGGAGGAGGTGAGGGCCCTCGGAGTGTGGTGTCAGGAAAATAACCTCACACTCAACGTCAACAAAACAAAGGAGATGATTGTGGACTTCAGGAAACAGCAGAGGGAGCTCCCCCCTATCCACATCGACGGGTCAGTAGTGGAGAAGGTGGAAAGTTTTAAGTTCCTCGGTGTACACATCACGGACAAACTGAATTGGTCCACCCACACAGACAGCGTTGTGAAGAAGGCGCAGCAGCGCCTCTTCAACCTCAGGAGGCTGAAGAAATTCGGCTTGTCACCAAAAGCACTCACAAACTTCTACAGATGCACAATCGAGAGCATCCTGTCGGGCTGTATCACCGCCTGGTACGGCAACTGCTCCGCACACAACCGTAAGGCTCTCCAGAGGGTAGTGAGGTCGGCAGAACGCATCACCCGGGGCAAACTACCTGCCCTCCAGGACACCTACACCACCCGATGTCACAGGAAGGCCATAAAGATCATCAAGGACAACAACCACCCAAGCCACTACCTATTCACCCCGCTATCATCCAGAAGGCGAGGTCAGTACAGGTGCATCCAAGCAGGGACCGAGAGACTGAAAAACAGCTTCTATCTCAAGGCCATCAGACTGTTAAACAGCCACCACTAACATTTAGCGGCCGCTGCCAACAAACTGACTCAGCTCCAGCCACCTTAAAAATGGGAATTGATGGAAATTATGTAAAAATGTACCACCAGCCACTTTAAACAATGCCACCTAATATAATTTTTACATACCCTACATTACACATCTCTTATGTATATGTATATACTGTACTCTATATCATCTACTGCATCTTGCCATCTTATGTAATACATGGACCACTAGCCACTTTAAACTATGCCACTTTATGTTTACATACCCTACAGTACTCATCTCATAGGTATATACCGTACTCTATACCATCTACTGCACCTTGCCTATGCCGTCTGTACCATCACTCATTCATATATCTTTATGTACATATTCTTTATCCCTTTACACTTGCGTGTATAAGGTAGTAGTTGCGGAATTGTTAGGTTAGATTACTTGTTGTTATTACTGCATTGTCGGAACTAGAAGCACAAGCATTTCGCTACACTCGCATTAACATCTGCTAACCATGTGTATGTGACTAATAAATTTGATTTGATTTGATTTGATTTGATTTGATTTACATGTCCTAATAATTCAAACCGTTGCTCAGAAAACCAGGAGTTTAAATCGCCGTATGCTTACTTTGATTTTGACCTCACACCAATTAAGATAAGCAGAGGAAGGTGTTTACATGACTATTTCATAATCTGTCTACTGCCATAATCAGTTAATATGGAATTATTACTGTGCATGTAAACGTACTGAATGAGTGACAAGTAGTTGGCGTGAAAGCATTAACAGACTGGCTAATACAGACTGTATATCAGAATATAGACCCTGGAATAGTATCAACTCTGAGTAGAGCAGTTGTACTTTAGTTGACCAGAGTCTGGAAAGGTTTTTTCAGAAACTGCATTCTGTACATTTCCTTGTTGAACTACCTTCTTTTCTCCCTGGCCCCCACAGCTTTCTACCTCTTCTCTACTGCCTTCAGATAGCCTCTGTCACACGTATCATCCTTCACTGACATCTGTCTGCCCGTTCCTCTTGTCTCTCTCTACTGTCTCCTCCTCTGTGAGGTGGAACTGTTTGTTTTTGGAGGCCAGACCTGGCTCTTTCAGCTCCTCACAGGGAACATGACAGGTCTCCTTCTCTTTGGTGTGGAGGGGAAGATGAGCTATTCTTTTATGTCCCTGTGGGGAAACGGGGAGTCAAAATGGCCGCCCTTCTCCTTCTTCCTTGAACTTCCCTGAACATCAGAGGCCAGATCAGATCAATACTGTGTGTAACTGTCCATCCCACCTGCTCTAGGTTGAATTCAGGAACATACTTTAGGTGTTATGATTAAGGTTGCACATTTTGGGGAATATTCAGAGGTGGAAACTTTCTGTGAGAATTAACGGGAATATATGGTAATTAATATTAATACCATTTAAATGTAATGTTTTTTGCATTGGATATATTTACCATATCATATGGAGACAGAAACATAAACCTTTTACCTTATCATAAGTAGACAAAATTGCAAATTATTAAATCCTTCTAAAGAAATTTTAAAAAACGAATAGTTACGAATGTAACTTTAATTAAATGAGATGACTCTTGACATGGAATGATTTCACCGAACGACAAAATAAAGGGAATATTGAATGATTCCCAATGATCTATCGAATCTCCCAAAAACGTGTTCAACATACATCTGTAAAATGATGATCTAGAAACTAAAGCTTTTGTTGTCTTCCTCTCAGGCTTCCATGTTTTCTCCCTGGACCTCCTCAATGTCCACCTCTTGAACATCAGACTCTGAGGCCTCATCTTCCTTGTTGAGGATGGCTTGTTGCCAGGCTCAAAAAGCCACAAAATTGCCCAATGGCCACCAATTGTTCAACCCTTGTATTGGTCAGCCTGTTGCGTGCTTTGGTGTGTGTGTTCCCAAACAAGGACCAGTTGTGCTCTGAGGCGGCTGATGTTGGTGGGATTTGGAGGATGATGGAGGCAACAGGGGAAAGAGCCTCAGATCCACAAAGTCCCTTCCGCCAGGTGGCTGATGAGATATGTTGGCACGACTGCCATATTGCATCTCCATCCCAAAGCCCTTGCTTGGAAGTGTACTTCGCCAGACTGCCAAGAACCTTGCCCTCATCCAGGCCAAGGTGGTGAGACATGGTAGTGACAACACCGTAGGCCTTGTTGATCTCTGCACCAGACAGGATGCTCTTGCCAGCATACTTGGGGTCCAACATGTACGCTGCGGTGTGTATGAGCTTCAGGCAGAAGTATTCACGCTTTTTGATGTATTTCAGAACTGCAGTTTCCTCTGCTTGGAGCAACAGTGAAGTGGGTAGGGCAGTACGGATTTCTTCTCTTACATCTGCAAGCAGAGTCTGAACATCAGACAGGATGGCATTGTCTCCCTCAATCCGTGAAATGGCTACTGCTATAGGTTTGAGGAGTTTCAGACTGCTTACCACTCTCTCCCAAAATACATCAACCAGGAGGATCCTCTTGATGGGGCTGTCCATATCGGCAGACTGTGATATGGCCATTTCTTGGAGAGACTCCTTCCCCTCCAGGAGACAGTCAAACATGATGATGACACCACCCCAACGGGAATTGCTGGGCAGCTTCAATGTGGTGCTCTTATTCTTCTCACTTTGCTTGGTGAGGTAGATTGCTTGCAATAACTTGACCCTTCACATACCTAACCATTTCCTTGGCTCTCTTGTAGAGTGTATCCATTGTTTAGTGCCATGATGTCCTTGAAGAACAGATTAAATGCATGAGCAGCACAGCCAATGGGTGTGATGTGAGGGTAGGATTCCTCCACTTTAGACCAAGCAGCCTTCATGTTCGCAGCATTGTCTGTCACTAGTGCAAATACCTTCTGTGGTCCAAGGTCATTGATGACTGCCTTCAGCTTATCTGCAATGTAGAGACCGGTGTGTCTGTTGTCCCTTGTGTCTGTGCTCTTGTAGAATACTGGTTGAGGGGTGGAGATGATGTAGTTAATTATTCCTTGCCCACGAGCATTCGGCCACCCATCAGAGATGATTGCAATACAGTCTGCTTTCTCTATGATTTGCTTGACCTTCACTTGAACTCTGTTGAACTCTGAATCCAGCAAATGAGTAGATAAAGCATGTCTGGTTGGAGGGGTGTATGCTGGGCCAAGAACATTCAGAAGTCTCTTCCAATACACATTGCCTGTGAGCATCAGAGGTGAACCAGTTGCACACACACTTCGAGCAAGACATTCATCAGCATTTCTCTGACTATGTTCCTCCATTGAGTCCAAAAAACTTCTGATTCCAGGAGGACCATGAGCTGTTGTTATCGATAAGGTGTCTGATTCATCATTTTCACCCCGAATAGAAGTAGAGGGACTTCAGTCAGAGGTTGCTTGTTGTGAGCGCTGAGGGAACTTTATGGACTTGGCCAGATGATTCTGCATCTTTGTTGCATTCTTCACATATATTTTGGCACAGTATTTGCAAATGTACACAGCCTTTCCTTCTACATTAGCTGCAGTGAAATGTCTCCACTCATCAGATAGTGCCTGTGGCATTTTCCTGTAAAGACTAGAAAAAAATGAGTAAAAAAACCCAAATACAATTCCATGTACAGATAAATAGTTAAGCAGTTAGATTAAACAACTCCTTTGTAAGATACATTAAAAATGAAACATTTATGGAAACGGGTGAATTAACACTCCTCAGTTAGCAGGCTAAAACAAGCTACCCACATGGTAGCAAAAACTAACTAGCAGAAATTGTGAACAAGTTAGAAATGATTTAAACACACTTTGCTGTAGGCTACTATTTACTAGTTAACATCTCTGGTACTAGCGTCCCACCTCGACAACAGCCAGTGAAATTGCAGAGCGCCAAATTCAAAACAACAGAAATCTCATAATTAAAATTCCTCAAACATACAAGTATTATCCACCATTTTAAAGATAAACTTCTTGTAAATCCAACCACAGTGTCCGATTTCAAAAAGGCTTTACTGTGAAAGCACACCTTGCGATTATGTTAGGTCAGCACCTAGTCACAGAAAACCATACAGCCATTTTTCCAGCCAAGGAGAGGAGTCACAAGAAGCAGAAATAGAGATAAAATTAATGACTAACCTTTGATGATCTTCATCAGATGGCACTCATAGGACTTCATGTTACACGATACATGTATGTTTTGTTTGATAAAGTTCATATTTATATCCCAAAATCTCAGTTTACATTGGCGCGTTATGGTCAGAAATGCATTGTCTCAAGCAAACATCCGGTGAAAGTGCAGAGAGCCACATCAAATTACAGAAATACTAAACATTGATAAACGATACAAGTGTTAAACAAACGAATAAAGATAAACTTCTCCTTAATGCAACCGCTGTGTCAGATTTAAAAAAGGCTTTACGGAGAAAGCACACTTTGCCATTATGTTAGGTCTGCACCTAGCCACAGAAACCCATACAGCCATTTTCCAGCCAAGGAGAGTGTCACAAAAGTCAGAAATAGCATTCAAATTAATCATTTACCTTTGATGATCTTCACCTGGTGGCACTCCCAGGTCTCCATGTTAGATGGCTGATGAATGGAAATTTCCACTGGCCACTGATTGAAAGTGCTGTATCTCCCTCATTTTTCAGAGTAATAGCCTGAAACAATGCCTAAAGACTGGTCACATGTAGAGGAAGCCACGGAGCTCGTGAACTGGGTCCTAAGTCTTTGAATGGTGGATAGGCTTTCAATGGAAAAACAGCCTTTCAAAATAATAGTACTTTCTGGTTGGATTTTCCACTGGTTTTCGCCTGCCATATCAGTTATGTTATACTCACAGACATTATTTTAACAGTTTTGGAAACTTTAGAGTGTTTTCTATCCAAATCTACTAATTATATGCATATCCTATCTTCTGGGCCTGAGTAGCAGGCAGTGTAATTTGGGCACGCTTTTCATCCAAAATTCCGAATGCTGCCCCCTACCCTAGTGAAGTTAACATCAAATGATGTATGTCATATAGAATATATTCACCCTACCCAGTATTGTAATCAAAACTTACTAGAAAGCATGTAGTTGTCACGTGTGCCCCCTCTCCCTCTAGGGCACCAGGCTGCTCATTATGGCGCACACCTGTCACCATCGTTACATGCATCAGCACATAATGACACTCACCTGGACTCCATCACCTCCTTGATTACCTGTCCTATTTATGTCACTCCCTTTGGTTCCTTCCCGGGGCGTTATTGTTGCTGATCCTGTGTTATGTCCGTGCGTTGTTCATGTTACTTATTTTGTATTATGTTGTGTTTATTTATTAAAACACTCACTCCCCGAACTTGCTTCCCGACTCTCAGTGCACATCGTTACAGAAGTCCTTGGCTCAGACAGTGTAGTGGTGTGGGCTCAATAGCATCTCATCAGTGTGCAAGATCTTGAGAATCAGCTGTACATGTGATGGAAGAACGCACTGTTCATGCAGAGGGTTGCAATTCCATTGAATTGGGGATAGTGTAACCAAAATATGCCACAAGACCTAGAATTGCCTTCTGTGTATCCCACAAAATGTTCACTGTTATAAGCTAACTTTTTTTAATGAATTTAAGCAAAATTCCCCAAATTCCCGGGCTTAACTTCCCACGGGAAAATTCTGGAAATTTACCGGAAAGTTGCCAACTCTAGTTATGATATGCAATAACTGTAATTATTCAAACATAATCATTAGGATCCATGGTTCACTAAAGAGCAGTATTGTTATTGCGATGGATGACACACACACACAAGCATGTGTTTCTCTTGTGATGGATGTTAACAAAAGTGTCTGTCGGGATTGCATGTGAGTGAGTGGTCAGGTGATGTAAGGTGGGTGTTGACATGTATTTACAGACCTCAAATAAAAACAATAACAAACTACTATCCTCCACTGGTATACTATCTATAACATTATCCTGTATTATAAACTGGGTGGTTTGAGCCCTGCATGCTCATTGGCTGACAGCCGTGGTATATCAGACTGTATACCACGGGTATGACAAAACATTTATTTTCACTGCTTTTACTGCTAATTACGTTGGTAACCAGTTCATAATAGTAATAAGGCACCTCGGGGGTTTGTGATATATGGCCAATATACCACGACTAAGGGCTGTTTCCAGGCTCTCCTGGACTGTTATCCTCTACTGTTATACAATCTATATCATTATCCAGTATTTTACAACTACACATCCCTTCAACTTTGAATTAGATATGAACAAGTAGATGTTAACTCTACGTAAGTAGAATTGTCTTGACTGATTGCTCTGTAAGTAGAGACGATATTAAAACCAGACAGAGTCACTGTGTATCTTGTAATTAGGCGTTTTTAATACAGACATCTCTGTAATTATAATAGTTAGTTTAGAGGTGATGTGTGTCAAGTGTAAAGGCCTCTGGTATGTGTGGTGTGAATAGGAACAGGACTGTTTAGAGATGATCCAGACTTGGAGGTGGGAGAAACATTACAGACAGTTTTGTTTTGTCTTCAGATTAACAGGTTTGTAATAAATCCTGTAGTGTTCATTGAAGAGAACGTGTGTGTGTGTGTGTGTGTGTGTGTGTGTGTGTGTGTGTGTGTGTGTGTGTGTGTGTGTGTGTGTGTGTGTGTGTGTGTGTGTGTGTGTGTGTGTGTGTGTGTGTGTGTGTGTGTGTGTGCACCTAGAGCACTACAGAGCTCAGTGACTGTTCAAAAACCTCTAAATCCATTATGAATTTTCCACGAATCTCGCTTAACTTCAAATAAACAAATCTCGAGCTCACTGATACTCTTAAATCTGCTTACATGAAATAAAGAGTCTGTTTTCTGGTGATAAAATGCCCTGGACTGGTTGGTGTGTTTTATTGGCATTGCAACAGGCGACTTCTCTGGTTGGTACAAATCCTTTCCTCTCTATAATCCACTAATGTTTGCCTTTGTACTCCCACCGGTCACTTAACATTTCTGCTGCACATAGGAATGTACACACACACACGCAGGTACACACACACACTCAATAAATGGTAGAGTGACATAGGCAGTCGTGTGTGTGTGTGTGTGTGTGTGTGTGTGTGTGTGTGTGTGTGTGTGTGTGTGTGTGTGTGTGTGTGTGTGTGTGTGTGTGTGTGTGTGTGTGTGTGTGTGTGTGTGTGTGTGCGTGTGTGTGTGCGTGCGTGCGTGCGTGCGTGCGTGCGTGCGTGCGTGCGTGCGTGCGTGCGTGCGTGCGTGCGTGCGTGCGTGCGTGCGTGCGTGCGTGCGTGCGTGCGTGCGTGCGTGCGTGCGTGCGTGCGTGCGTGCGTGCGTGCGTGCGTGCGTGCGTGCGTGCGTGCGTGCGTGCGTGCGTGCGTGCGTGCGTGCGTGCGTGCGTGCGTGCGTGCGTGCGTGCGTGCGTGCGTGCGTGCGTGCGTGCGTGCGTGCGTGGCCTGCGACTGCCTACGTCACTTGACCATGTCTGGAGTCAACAACAAACCTTAGTATGCTCCTTACTTAACCCACAGGCCTTGGAGGCTCCAGCTCCAGACAGAGCACTGTGGCCTGGGACATGTTTGTTCTCTGTCATTGGTCTTCTCTCCTTGTCTGCTGGTGGAGCATTAGGTCTGCCCCAGGCAGGAAATGGCTCTGCCTTGCAGTATAGTCGCAGTACTGTGGGGGGTGGGCATCCATCCCTGTGTCTGGCTCAGTTAACAACTGACGTAGTAGTGGTTTTGGTGAGTGTGGTAGGGGAAACCTTGGGTTGATGAGACCTCCCATAGGGTTGAGCTGCCTCTGGGTTGAGGCTGCTGATGGGTTGCAGGAGTGGTGTTTCCATTTCATACTAAACAAGACAAAGATACTACAGACACATCCTTCTTTCTATCTATGTCCCTGTCCAATGGCCTTTCAAGCCTCAGCCAGACATGAGGAAAGAGAGAGAGAGAGGGGGAGAGAGACATAGAGAGGGAGAGAGACATAGAGAGGGAGAGAGACATAGACATAGAGGGAGAGAGACATAGAGGGAGAGAGAGAGAGAGGGGGAGAGAGAGAGAGAGAGAGAGAGACAGAGAGAGAGGGGAGAGGGGGAGAGACATAGAGAGCGGGATAGAGACATAGAGGGAGCGAGAGAAAGACATAGAGGGAGCGAGAGAAAGACATAGAGAGGGAGAGAGACATAGAGAGGGAGAGAGACATAGAGGTAGAGGGAGAGAGACGTAGAGGGAGAGAGACATAGATGTAGAGGGAGAGAGACATAGTGGTAGAGGGAGAGAGATATAGTGGTAGAGGGAGAGAGACATAGAGAGGGAGAGAGACATAGAGAGGGAGAGAGACACAGAGAGAGAGAGATACAGGGAGAGAGACAGAGGGAGAGAGACAGGGAGAGGGGGAGAGACATAGAGAGAGGGAGAGAGACATATAGAGAGGGGGAGAGACATAGAGAGAGAGAGGAAGGCAGAGAGACTTAGAGAAAAAGGGTGAGAGAGAGAGAGAGAGAGAGAGAGAGAGAGAGAGAGAGAGAGAGAGAGAGAGAGAGAGGAAGGCAGAGAGACATAGAGAGAGAGAGGAAGGCAGAGAGACATAGAGAGAGAGAGGAAGGCAGAGAGACATAGAGAGAGAGAGGAAGGCAGAGAGACATATAGAGAAAGGAAGTCAGTGACAGTGAATGACAGTGACAGTGACAGTGACAATGAAGTCAGTGAAACTTCTGTATGTGTAATGTTTACTGTTAATTTGTATTGTTTATTTCACTTTTGTATAATATCTACCTCACTTGCTTTGGCAATGTTAACACATGTTTCCCATGCCAAAGCCCCTTGAATTGAATTGAATTGAATTGAATTGACAGAGAGAGGAAGGCAGAGACAGAGAGAGAGAGAGAGACAGAGACATAGAGAGAGGAAGACAGGGATACATAGAGAGAGAGAGGAAGACAGGGAGACATAGAGAGAGAGGAAGACAGGGAGAGAGAGAGAGAGGAAGACAGGGAGACATAGAGAGAGAGAGGAAGGCAGGGAGACATAGAGAGAGAGGAAGACAGGGATACATACAGAGAGAGAGGAAGGCAGGGAGACATAGAGAGAGAGAGGAAGACAGGGAGACATAGAGAGAGAGGAAGACAGGGAGACATAGAGAGAGAGGAAGACAGGGAGACATAGAGAGAGAGGAAGACAGGGAGACATAGAGAGAGAGAGGAAGGCAGGGAGACAGAGAGAGAGAGAGAGGAATGCAGGGAGACATAGAGAGAGAGAGGAAGGCAGGGAGACATAGAGAGAGAGAGGAAGGCAGGGAGACATCGAGAGAGAGAGGAAGGCAGGGAGACATAGAGAGGAAGACAGAGAGACATAGAGAGAGAGGGGAAGACAGAGAGACATATAGAGAGGGGAAGGCAGAGAGAGGAAGACAGGGAGACATAGAGGGAGAGGAAGACAGGGAGACATAGAGAGAGAGAGGAAGGCAGGGAGACATAGAGAGAGAGAGGAATGCAGGGAGACATAGAGAGAGAGAGGAAGGCAGGGAGACATAGAGAGAGAGAGGAAGGCAGGGAGACATAGAGAGAGAGAGGAAGGCAGGGAGACATAGAGAGGAAGACAGAGAGACATAGAGAGAGAGGGGAAGACAGAGAGACATATAGAGAGGGGAAGGCAGAGAGAGGAAGACAGGGAGACATAGAGAGAGAGAGGAAGACAGAAAGAGCGAGAGAGAGGAAGGCAGGGATACATAGAGAGAGAGAGGAAGACAGGGAGACAGAGAGAAAGACAGGGAGACAGAGAGGAAGACAGGGAGACATAGAGAGAGAGAGGAAGGCAGGGAGACATAGAGAGAGAGAGGAAGGCAGGGAGACATAGAGAGAGAGAGGAAGACAGAAAGAGCGAGAGAGAGGAAGGCAGGGATACATAGAGAGAGAGAGGAAGACAGGGAGACAGAGAGAAAGACAGGGAGACAGAGAGGAAGACAGGGAGACATAGAGAGAGAGAGGAAGGCAGGGAGACATAGAGAGAGAGAGAGGAAGGCAGGGAGACATAGAGAGAGAGAGGAAGGCAGGGAGACATAGAGAGGAAGACATAGATACATAGAGAGAGAGGGGAAGACAGAGAGACATATAGAGAGAGGAAGGCCGAGAGAGAAAGACAGGGAGACATAGAGAGGAAGACAGAGAGACATAGAGAGAGAGGGGAAGACAGAGAGACATATAGAGAGAGGAAGGCCGAGAGAGGAAGACAGGGAGACATAGAGAGAGAGAGGAAGACAGAAAGAGCGAGAGAGAGGAAGGCAGAGAGACGGAGAGAGGAAGACAGGGAGACATAGAGAGAGAGAGGAAGACAGGGGGACAGAGAGGAAGACAGGGAGACAGAGAGGAAGACAGGGAGACATAGAGAAAGAGAGGAAGGCAGGGAGACATAGAGAGAGAGAGGAAGGCAGGGAGACATAGAGAGAGAGAGGAAGGCAGGGAGACATAGAGAGAGAGAGGAAGGCAGGGAGACATAGAGAGGAAGACAGAGAGACATAGAGAGAGAGGGGAAGACAGAGAGACATATAGAGAGAGGAAGGCCGAGAGAGGAAGACAGGGAGACATAGAGAGAGAGAGGAAGACAGAAAGAGCGAGAGAGAGGAAGGCAGAGAGACGGAGAGAGGAAGACAGGGAGACATAGAGAGAGAGAGGAAGACAGGGGGACAGAGAGGAAGACAGGGAGACAGAGAGGAAGACAGGGAGACATAGAGAAAGAGAGGAAGGCAGGGAGACATAGAGAGAGAGAGGAAGGCAGGGAGACATAGAGAGAGAGAGGAAGGCAGGGAGACATAGAGAGAGAGAGGAAGGCAGGGAGACATAGAGAGGAAGACAGAGATACATAGAGAGAGAGGGGAAGACAGAGAGACATATAGAGAGAGGAAGGCAGAGAGAGGAAGACAGGGAGACATAGAGAGAGAGAGGAAGACAGAAAGAGCGAGAGAGAGGAAGGCAGAGAGACGGAGAGAGGAAGACAGGGAGACATAGAGAGAGAGAGAGGAAGACAGAGAGAGTGAGAGAGAGGAAGACAGGGAGACATAGAGGGAGAGAGGAAGACATAGAGAGAGAGGAGAAAAAACAGTCTGCTTCACACTATTAGATACTGGGTGGTCTAGCATGACCTTCAGAGCGCTCTCTCTCTCTCTCTCTCTCTCTCTCTCTCTCTCTCTCTCTCTCTCTCTCTCTCTCTCAAAATTCAATTCAATGTTCTATTTAAGGGACTTTATTGGCATGGGAAACATATGTTTACATTGCCAAAGCAAGTGAAATAGATAATAAACAAAAGTGAAATAAACAAAAAAAAATGAACGGTAAACATTACACTCACAAAAGTTCCAAAAGAATAAAGACAAATGTCTCAAATGTCATATTATGTCTATATACCAGGGGCGCAACTTTCACTGGGGACGGGTGGGGGGGCATTTCCCCCCAACATTCTGAAATAGCATTTTTGTCCCCCCCAGTTTTATCATTGGAATGTGTTACAAAACGAGACAATGGGTTGCTTTTGGACCATGCGGACGCCTCCGAGTGGTCGGGTAGGCTCTTTGGAGTGTTTACCCAACTGGATAAACCTTTTTGAAATAATACTATGTCCCCCGCACTTCAAAAACCAAAGTTGCACCCCTGTGTCTATATACAGTGTTGTAGCAATGTGCAAATAGTTAAAGTACAAAAGGGAAAATAAATCAACATAAATATGGGTTGTATTTGCAATGGTGTTTGTTCTTCACTGGCTGCCCTCTCTATCTTCCTCTCCCTGTCTCTCTCACACATATTGTGTTATCGTCTGAGCATATCCCTCTCTATCTTCCTCTCCCTGTCTCTCTCACACATATTGTGTTATCGTCTGAGCATATCCCTCTCTATCTTCCTCTCCCTGTCTCTCTCACACATATTGTGTTATCGTCTGAGCATATCCCTCTCTATCTTCCTCTCCCTGTCTCTCTCACACATATTGTGTTATCGTCTGAGCATATCCCTCTCTATCTTCCTCTCCCTGTCTCTCTCACACATATTGTGTTATCGTCTGAGCATATCCCTCTCCAGCTTCCTCTCCCTGTCTCTCTCACACATATTGTGTTATCGTCTGAGCATATCCCTTTCCAGCTTCCTCTCCCTGTCTCTCTCACACATATTGTGTTATCGTCTGAGCATATCTCTCTCTATCTTCCTCTCCCTGTCTCTCTCACACATATTGTGTTATCGTCTGAGCATATCCCTCTCTATCTTCCTCTCCCTGTCTCTCTCACACATATTGTGTTATCGTCTGAGCATATCCCTCTCCAGCTTCCTCTCCCTGTCTCTCTCACACATATTGTGTTATCGTCTGAGCATATCCCTCTCTATCTTCCTCTCCCTGTCTCTCTCACACATATTGTGTTATCGTCTGAGCATATCCCTCTCCAGCTTCCTCTCCCTGTCTCTCTCACACATATTGTGTTATCGTCTGAGCATATCCCTCTCTATCTTCCTCTCCCTGTCTTTCTCACACATATTGTGTTATCGTCTGAGCATATCTCTCTCTATCTTCCTCTCCCTGTCTCTCTCACACATATTGTGTTATCGTCTGAGCATATCCCTCTCTATCTTCCTCTCCCTGTCTCTCTCACACATATTGTGTTATCGTCTGAGCATATCAGCAAAACAAATGCCCTAAGGTGGAACCTTGAGTGCTTGTACACACTTTATTCAGCCCTCTGTGGGTGTTGCGGTTGTTATTTTAAATAAGCCTGTGAAGTACAATTCAGCTGTTCACAACTCGCATTCTGACAGCAGCGACACACACACACACTCTATCTCTCTCTCTCTCAAATCAATTCAAGGGCTTTATTCTCTCTCTATGTCTCTCTTGCTCTCTCTGTCTCAAACACACACCCTTCACCTGATGAGGGGGTAATGTTGTGGCTGCTGACATGCAGACTGTGATTGATGTGACGCCCGGGGCTCTGGAGTAGACTTAATTTATACATCTTATCTCTGTCAGAAGAGCAAGCGCTGCACCGCCTTGCTTATATCCATATGAAACACATAGTGTAGGGTGTTCACCCTGTCATAAGGCCTCCACCGACTGCTCTAGAATCTAGTCAAATACCACTCACTTCAAGAGTACTAAATGAATGTCTAAAACTAGTTTTCTCTTCCCATGTCGTTATGAATCACATTCAACTAATCATCAGATTGTTCTCTACAATATTCCTACCTTAATATGCTTGAACTTAACAGTGTTGATGAAATAAAAACGCTATTTCATCAACATTGTTAACAGCTAATGGGGGTCTTAATAAAATACCCCGAAAAGGTGTTGTGACCGTTGCTAGTTTAGACCACACAGCTCTTGGTTGCATATCTTCTATATTTTGGTGTTTGGAGGTGGCAACATTAGGAAGGGTTTCTGCACTTTTGACCAAAGGTGGTGTGGTGTTGGTGGTGATTGTGGTGGTGGGGGGTGTGGTGATGGGTGGATGTGGTGGTGGTGGGGGGTGTGGTGATGGGTGGGTGTGGTGATGGGGGGGTGTGGTGATGGGGGGGTGTGGTGATGGGGGGGTGTGGTGATGGGGGGGTGTGGTGATGGGGGGGTGTGGTGATGGGTGGGTGTGGTGATGGGTGGGTGTGGTGATGGGGGGTGTGGTGATGGGTGGGTGGGTGTAGTGGTGGTGATGGTGTTGATAATGGTGGGGGTGGATTTGTATCAGTGACTGGGGCAAAACTCTGATTGCTATCTGTTAGATCTATCACCAGGAGCATTGAGGGGCTTGACCCCGCAGTTACTCGCTCTCTCGTGCTCTCTCAGTCTCCAATTCAATTCAAGGGGCTTTATTGGCATGGGAAAAATATGTTAACATTGCCAAAGCAAGTGAAGTAGATAATATACAAAAGTTAAATAAACAATAAAAATGAACACTAAACATTACTCTCACAAATGTTCCAAAAGAATAAAGACATTACACATGTCATATTATGTATATATACAGTGTTGTAACAATGTACAAATGGTTCAAGTACAAAAGAGAAAATAAAGATCATAAATATGGGTTGTATTTACAATGGTGTTTGTTCTTCACTGGTTGACATTTTCTTGTGGCAACAGGTCACACATCTTGCTGCTGTGATTGCACACTGGTATTTTACCAAGTAGATATGGGAGTTTATCAAAATCGGATTTGTTTTCAAATTCTTTGTGGATCTGTGTAATCTGAGGGAAATATATGTCTATAATGGTCATACATTTGGCAGGAGGTTAGGAACTGCAGCTCAGTTTCCACCTCATTTTGTAGGCAGTGTGCACATAGCCTGTCTTCTCTTGAGAGCCATGTCTGCCTACGGCGGCCTTTCTCAATAGCAAGGCTATGCTCACTGAGTCTGTACATAGTCAAAGCTTTCCTTAAGTTTGGGTCAGTCACAGTGGTCAGGTATTCTGCCACTGTGTACTCTCTGTTTAGGGCCAAATAGCATTCTAGTTTGCTCTGTTTTTTTGTTAATTATTTTTATACTGCCTAGATTGTCTAAACCTTCACTATTACAGTGGAACGTTTTGTCAAGGAAGTTATCTAAAGGGGATTGAATTTGTTGTTGCCTAATTGTTTTTTGGTAGGTTTCCAAACTACATTCCTTCCATCTATAGCATTTCTTAATATTACTCAGTTCCTTTGGCTTTGATGCCTCATGATTGAGTATTGCTCTGTTCAAGTGTTCTCTCTCCCTTTCCTCCCCCCTCTCTCCTACCTTTCACTCACTTTTTCTCTCCCTGACCGCTCTCCTGTCTCTCCTGTCTCTCCCTGACGTCTCTCCTGTCTCTCCCTGACGTCTCTCCCTGACATCTCTCCCTGACGTCTCTCCCTGACATCTCTCCCTGACGTCTCTCCCTGACATCTCTCCTGTCTCTCCATGACGTCTCTCCTGTCTCTCCCTGACGTCTCTCCCTGACATCTCTCCTGTCTCTCCATGACGTCTCTCCTGTCTCTCCCTGACGTCTCTCCTGTCTCTCCCTGACGTCTCTCCTGTCTCTCCCTGACATCTCTCCTGTCTCTCCATGACGTCTCTCCTGTCTCTCTTGTTTCTCCTGTCTCTCCTGTCTCTCTTGTTTCTCCTGTCTCTCCTTTCTCCTGTCTCTCACTGACCTCTCTCCTGTCTCTCCTGTTTCTCCTGTCTCTCCCTGACGTCTCTCCTGTCTCTCTTGTTTCTCCTGTCTCTCCTGTCTCTCTTGTTTCTCCTGTCTCTCCTTTCTCCTGTCTCTCACTGACCTCTCTCCTGTCTCTCCTGTTTCTCCTGTCTCTCCCTGACGTCTCTCCTGTCTCTCCATGACCTCTCTCCTGTCTCTCCCTGACCTCTCTCCTCTTTCTCCTGTTTCTCCTGTCTCTCCTTGACGTCTCTCCTGTCTCTCCCTGACCTCTCTCCTGTTTCTCCTGTCTCTCCCTGACGTCTCTCCTGTCTCTCCCTGACCTCTCTCCTGTTTCTCCTGTTTCTCCCTGACCTCTCTCCTGTTTCTCCTGTCTTTCCCTGACGTCTCTCCTGTCTCTCCCTGACCTCTCTCCTGTTTCTCCTGTTTCTCCCTGACCTCTCTCCTGTCTTTCCCTGACGTCTCTCCTGTCTCTCCCTGACGTCTCTCCTGTCTCTCCCTGACGTCTCTCCTGTCTTTCCCTGACGTCTCTCCTGTTTCTCCTGTTTCTCCCTGACCTCTCTCCTGTCTCTCCCTGACCGCTCTCCTGTTTCTCCTGTCTCTCCCTGACGTCTCTCCTGTCTCTCCCTGACGTCTCTCCTGTCTCTCCCTAATCTCTCTCCTGTTTCTCCTGTCTCTCTCCTGTCTCTCCCTGACGTCTCTCCTGTCTTTCCCTGACGTCTCTCCTGTCTTTCCCTGACGTCTCTCCTGTCTTTCCCTGACGTCTCTCCTGTTTCTTCTGTTTCTCCCTGACCTCTCTCCTGTCTCTCCCTGACGTCTCTCCCTGACGTCTCTCCTGTCTCTCCTGTTTCTCCTGTTTCTCCTGTCTCTCCTGTTTCTCCCATCTCTCCTGTTTCTCCTGTTTCTCCTGTCTCTCCTGTTTCTCCCATCTCTCCTGTTTCTCCTGTTTCTCCTGTCTCTCCTGTTTCTCCCGTCTCTCCCGTTTCTCCCGTCTCTCCCGTTTCTCCCGTCTCTCCTGTTTCTCCCGTCTCTCCTGTCTCTCCTGGCCAGGCCTGACGAGAGGCTTGACTTACAGCATTATTATCTCTATTCAAGCCCTGCAGAAGATTTAAATGGTGAATCAGTCATTTCATATGACCAGGGTTCTGAGTAGCCAGACATACTACGGTAGTTGTTTCTTGTTGGTTAGTGTACCTTTATTGTTGCTATTCTGCCAAGGTTGTTATAATAATGGAATTAAAAATGACTGGATCAATAATTTAGTATCCAGACTAATAATTGATGGTTAATAATTCATCATTTGAACCATCTTGTGATGGTAACATACACCGCACTATGCATTTTAAAGTCATAGACTGGTTTGTAAGGCCTCTTTGTCTACATTAGCTGCCCTTCTATCTCTCTGTCCCCTACCCATCACAATCCTGTCAGTGTTTAGGTTTGACAGCCAGTTTCGAACGACTGGGATGTTTCATTGAACGTTATACACTGACCCATTGAAATAAGAAATGCAGTGTAATGTCATTGTTTTGATGTAAGACGTGCTAGTTTGTCTTGTCATCGTACGTCGTATCAGGATGGCTAGATCACCGAAGAGCAGGAGGAACACATTGAGTTATCGTCTGGAGCACGTCAGTGGTAACTCAATGTGACTTGGCATGTCATGTGCACTATTACTATTGGACATTGTGTTGCTGGATGTAAAAAGAAAGTTTAAGAAATCCACTCAACTTCACCTCTTTTCTTTTCCATTTGTTTAGAGTGCTTTGTTCTCCTATATTGCGCTCAGATGTTCCTTAAGAACCTCTGCAACTGCAAACACTAACAAAACATCTTTGATTCTATAACCCCTTGATGCTATTGATCTCCAGGCGAAGATAAAATAACTTTTCTCTGTGAGATCATGCATTTTTCATTGCGATATCAATGGGGTTCAATTGAAGCCTTTGCGTGTGTTTGTAAGTTTGCTTAAAGCTATACTTAGGAATGCTGTCTGTTTGGCTCTATTGATTCGTTGTGTTTGTATGGTGGATATTGGAGACATCAGTCCCTTGGTATCATTTTAGTCTGTCTTTGATCTGCGTTGATTGCTGTAAGCAACCGACAAGAATCAAGTAAATTAGACTAATGATGTGTTTTAAGGAAGATAGAGTATTGTGCACCCCATGAACTAGTAAAATGAGATCACCAAAAAAGTTTGAATTGATATCTAAAAATGGCATCACGCAAAAAGTGCTTGTGTGTGGTATTTAGTATTGACAGTGTTTGAAGACACTGTCTGTGGTAGTCATTAGCTATATTGTCTATGAGCTATGTTCTTCATACTTATTTTAACGTACAGTTTATGTCTCTAAACATGTGGGTCGGTTGTGTAGGTTGGTTGAAACATTTGACAGAATTGTGATAGATATCAATTCAACCTTGGAAAAAAGGTTTTGCAATACTATAAAGGATATGCAGTTCCATCTTTAGGAACACTTTATGTAGCAAATATTCACAAAATTGTCCTCATGTTGACACTGTGGATATTGTGGATCATATGGGTGCTTGTCAAATATCACCCTTCATGTCAAACTTGAGAATAGTGATTAGTGCTCCAGGGATTCTTCTCTTCCCTACTTCCAAATCACAGCTGGCATTGTCAGGGTGGAGATGTTTACCAGGTGTTAAGAACCAAAGGACAGCGGCGACAGCCAAGGGGGGTGAGTCAGGGAGAGGGGGGGAGTCAGGTACAGGGATGGAAGGAGAGGGGAGGTGAGTCAGGGAGAGGGGGGGAGTCAGGTACAGGGATGGAAGGAGAGGGGAGGTGAGTCAGGGACAGAGAGGGAGAGGGGAGGAGGGTTGGGGAAAGGGAGGGGTGTCAGGGACAGGGGAGTCAGGGACAGGTGGGGGGGGGGGGGGGGGGGTTCAGGGACAGGGACAGGGGAGTCAGGGACAGGGATGAAAGGAGAGGGGAGGATGAGTCAGGGACAGGGATGGAGGGGGGAGGGAGGTAGAGGGAGGGGAGTCAGGGACAGGGATGGAGAGGGGAGGGGGTCGGGAACAGGGAGGGAGAGTAAGGGACATGGAAGGGGAGGGACAGGGATGGAGAGTAGAGTCAGGGACAGGGAAGGGGAGGGACAGGGATGGAGAGGGGAGTCAGGAAGGAAGGACTAGTTAAAGAGGTGACCATCAGACAGGCAGCGTCTCAGGGATGTTTGGCAGCCCTGCCCTGCCTGTATGCAGCACTGCCCGCCATCGGATAATTGGAGAGAAAATATATATGGGAGCAAATAACCCCCCTGTCAGGCGCATTAATGGAACTGTTGTGATGCCCTGAGAGGTCTGGCATGAGAGGAGGAGAAGAAGAGGGTGAAGAGAAAGACCTTTGTCAGATGGATGAAGAAAACCTACTTGGAAGCAGCTACCTGCAACATCCAAATATTCCTGATAATAACAATCCTCTTTTTATTTTTCTTGTCAAACTTTTCCCTGAAAAAACCCTGTTACTGCTCTTACCTTCATTGTTGTTGTGCTTATTGTGGAGCTTTGATTGATTTGAGGCATTTTGATGATGTGTATCATTTAAAACTGGGTCATATTAGTGAGGTAGGGCGACATGATCTGTGTGTTTCTGTACTGACAGGGAATAGCAGGCTTACGTGCTGACCAGACCGCACGCGTTGCAAAATAAATGTACAAATACATGTTATTCAATCGTGTCATCCAAACTGCTCGCATGCGTCAACAGGCGTCTGTGTAGCCAGGAGCTAAAATAGAACTTGGTTCTATTTTAGACGCTTGACGCACTGCAAGTCCTGCCTCTCCCATCTACTCAATGGTTTTTATGAGCATATACCCACGTGGGTGATTGAAAGATGAACGAGGTCCACACTCCAGTCCAGTTGATGGCGGTAATGCACCTTAAAGGTGGTTGACAACCACCATATAAAATCAACAGAAGAAGAAGAATGAATTAAAAAAATACAAATAAATAGGTTTGCCCTTTTATCTGTGGATTAATTGTCTGAGTAGAGAACACATTATTTTGTGTGACTGAAAATTGGTCAAAATTATACATAGATTCCCCCCCCCAAAAAGGACCATATGTATTTCAGGTAAAATGCCAACCCAATGTTTATCTCCCAGGACAGCTAGCAACAGCAAGATAGCTAAATGTCCGTGAATATTTCATGTGCGTTTTAACATGTCCCCAAGTTAATATAGTTGGTTCACAGTTTGTTTTTTTAACCTGCGAGTCATGAACGCGTCTGGTGAGGATAGACAAAATCAACATGCGCATGATGGCGCACATGGAGGCACGCTGGAGACAGATTGGTCATCATGTTAGACAGTATACTATTCTAGCCTGTACCTCCTTGTGAATATACTGAAAGCAGTCTCTATGCATTTAGGTTAATTGAACATGCTTCCTGTTTTTGTTTTGATATACACATAGACCTAGTGTTGGCCCTTCCCAGGGTCTCTGTGTAGAGCTGAGGGCCCCACGGAGAGGCCCCTGTAGTGACATTCAAGCCTCCCTCTCTCTGGCTTTGTTCAGCAGTTTTTGGCCTCACATAGGGGAAAACTGCACCTGTTCTTACTCTGGAATTACCCAGGGGGCTCTTCTGGCTTCTTCTTCCCCGTCATAGAAGAATGCAGTTCTCTATGTCTCTCGCCCTCTCTCTTTCTGTCTGTCTTCCTCTCTCTCTGTCTGTCTCTCTCTCTCACTCTCTTTCTCTCTCTCTACATTACCCAACCTGCCTGACCTCTCTATTCATCTGAGCGTGTCAAAATGTTAATGAGGATCCCTCCCCAAAGTGCTCAGGGGTTAAATAAAGTGTTCAGAAGCTGTCGCTCTGAAAGTATTTATTTATTTAGCCTACTCTGCTCGCTGCCACTCTGCCTTCAGTCCCTCCATTCTATCCCTTTCTATCCCCGGACAGGGCTTGTCTTGTTTTTTTTGTTTTTTGTTCAGGCAGCTGCGCGAGCAGCCATTGTCTGGGTCTTTAGCTCGGCGGCCTCACTCATTAATCATCCAGTCAAACTATTTATAACTGAGGAGAGAAGAGGAGCCGCCAGCTACCACGGCCTCCATTGGCATCTTTTGTCACCGTGGTACCCTGCTTGGAGGCAGGAGGAAGCCTAATTATGAAGTGTTCAGAAGAGAGAGAAAGACACACATCTGCCAGATGAGCCATTTTGTTTAATGCCTACAGCACAGCCCATCCACCTCCTTCTGTGTCAAACTTCTGCCACTGTTTTGTCTTGTGTCTGTCCGACCGACCGACCATGCAGAAACAGGTTGTGGACATGTGGTTTGGTTGAGTGAGGGGAGTTTGTCTACACTCAGTGGCCAGTTTATTAGGTAAACCACCCAGTTCACCAAAATGGATCGCTCCTACAGACAGTTAGTCACGTGGCCGCGGCTTGCTACATAAAGCAGGCAGGAAGGCATCGAGGCATTCAGATACTGTTCGGTTGAACGTTAGAATGGGTAAAACAAGTGACTTTGAGCGGGGTATGATTGTTGGTGCCAGGCGCGCCGGATCCAGTATCTCAGAAATGGCCACCCTCCAGGACCTTTCACTCACGACCGTGTTTAGGGTTTACAGGGAATGGTGAGACAAACAAAAAACATCCAGTCAGCGGCAGTCCTGTGGGTGAAAACAGCTTGTTGATGAGAGGTCGAAAGAGAATGGCAAGAATTGTTCAAGCTAACAGGCCACAAATAACTGTGCAGTACAACAGTGGTGTGCAGAACAGCATCTCGGAACGCACAATCGATCCTCGTCACGGATGGGCTATTGCAGCAGACAAACACCCAGCCCTCAACCCTATAGAACATCTTTGGGATGAGATGGAACGGGCTGTTCGCAGCATGAATGTACTGTACCGCCGTCCAATCTGCAGCAACTGTGTGATGTCATAGCGTCAGCATGGACCAACCTCCCTGAGGAACATTTTCAGACACCTTGTAGAATTCCCTGAATAATTCAGGCTGTTCTGGAGGCAAAGACGGGGCTGACCCGGTACTAGATGGCTGTACCTAATATACTGGCCGGTGAGTGTATATTGTGACAGACAAAAGTACCAGCAGCCTAGTTCAGATGATGTACTGTACATACAGTACATACATAAAGGCAAATGTAAAAGTGTAACAGTATTGCTTCCATCCCTCTCCTCGCCCCTGCCTGGGCTCGAACCAGGGACCCTCTGCACACATCAACAACTGCCTCCCACGAAGCATCGTTACCCATCGCTCCACAAAAGCCGGGCTCTTGCAGAGCAAGGGGAACAACTACTTCAAGGTCTCAGAGCGAGTGACGTCACCAATTGAATCGCTATTAGCACGCCGCACGCTAACTAGCTAGCCATTTCACATCAGTTACAAATGCAAGATCGTTCAGATAATAAAATTCAGATAATATAAATTCATGTTCATGGAATTTTAAATCTAGTCACACATCAATCAGATTGGTATGATTATTCATAGTTTTTATTTTTTACATGGAATATGAAGAGGAATAACAATATTTCCTGCCTTCCTTGACAGTATATTTTCATATTTGACGTGAATATGTTTCAACAGGCCTATCAGGCAAACAAAACTCATTTTAACTGATTCAAATCAGAGGATGCACGTGATAGATACGGATGTCAAACTTTTAGGAATAGTATTCTGCATGGTTTCATATCCACCGCAGATATATAGTAGTTTGAAATGAAAACCGGACTCAAAGTGTCTTAAGAAAGGATCTGTTGTGGGGCAGCAAAAACAAAAATACATAAATATCAAATGTGTGAATCCCTCCTCCAGAAGAGTGACAGAAGAGTCATTGTTAAATGTCGTCTGAATCCGATGGCAGACAGCTATCTGGAAGAAAGAGAAATCAATGTGTGCCGCGTCAAAAAACTTAATAGAGAATCAGACTTTTTCCTCCTCCCTCCCTCTCTTCCATCCCTCCCTCCCTCCTTCCTCCTCCCTCCCTCTCTTCCATCCCTCCCTCCCTCCTTCCTCCTCCCTCCCTCTCTTCCATCCCACCCTCCCTCCTTTCCACCCAAAAGCTTGAGATTCCCAAATAATGAAAAGGAGTATCAAGTCACTGTCACTGTCAACGTAACAAACATAAACTTTTCTGGCACCTAATAAACAAGCATGGTGGCATAGCATTGTTCTGTGTGCCAGACAGGTGTCTGCTCCAGTGATGATGGATCCTATTACAGTCTATAGGGAGACTGTTGGCTTTCTTGTCATATATTGTCACACATCTCTCTCCGGAGAAAGGCAGCTTTTGAAAGATGGCCAAAAGTAATTACCCAGATGCCTCCCGACGCTGCTGTTATAGTAGTTGTTGTGTGTATTGTCCTCCCTCTAGCTCGGCATGGCTAAAGCTACTGAAATCTGTTACCGGGCCGTAGCCGTTAAGTTAGACAGTTGGAATCAAATCAAATCACATTTTATTTGTCACATGCTTCGTGAACAACAGATGTAGACTAACAGTGAAATGCTTACTTACAGGTCCTTTTACAACAATGGAGAGCTAAAGATGGATACACAAGGAATAAATACAACATAACTAACGAATAACAATAAAAAATAACATGACTATGGAATGTGTGCATGTTGAGGTACTGGGCGTTGCCATGAGAACGAGGGGGAAGAAGGGATATGAGAATGGTTTGTAGTTGCCGAGGGGCACTTCTAGTCATCGACAGGGTGGAGCCGAGAGCCTTGATCGGGGCGTGTGGTGATGACACGTTTTGCACCTGAATGGCAGGTACATCAACATGTCCTTGTAATCGTCAGGGGGACAGTGGTGCCTTTGTTCTCGTGGCGGGCTCACTTGGGTTGCTGACAGGGTGCTGATGGATATTATCATTCTTAATGTCAGTAAATAATGGCAACGCCTGATAAGGGATCTGCTTCCACTCAGAGGAGTGCTCATTTATCTTTCTACAGCTCTCTCTCTCGCTCCCTCAATTATCTCTCTCCCTCTCTCAATTCTCTCTTCCCTCTCTCTTTGTTTGTCTTTCTCTACCTCTTTCTTTCTCTCTCTCTGGCATATTTCAAACTTGTAGACGGAAGTCGTTTTTTCTCTCTCTCCTCTCTCTGCACCCCCCCGGTTTTGTTATGCTTTCTGTCTGCTCGTCGGCTGAGCAGAGAGTGCTTTAGTCAGTTGTTATATACAGGAAAACTCCTGATTAGGTGAGACCTCTCTGTGTTCCTCCCATCCCATTCATCCTGTCTTATCTATACACACAAATATACACTACTACACACTAATATACACTAATACACACTAACACAATACAGCCATCAGCACATAACACACATCAACCATGGGCAACCTAAGGAGCGTGGCCAGGTCTGTCTAAGACATTTTATTACTCTGGACCATACAGAATATTTTCCAATATATTTTATTTACAAGTAAAAATGAATCCAAATGATTAAAACCATGAGACTGGCTTTTTTTATGGCGGTTTTGGAGCAGTGGCTTCATCCTTGCTGAGTGGCCTTTCAGGTTATGTCAATATACAACTTGTTTTACTGTGGATATAGATACTTTTGTATCTGTTTCCTCCAGCATCTTCGCAAGGTCCTTTGCTGTTATTCTGGGATTGATTTGCATTTTTTGCACCAAAATACATTCATCTCTAGGAGACAGAACGCATCTCCTTCCTCAGTGATAATCCATGGCACAAAGCCTCCAGTGATAATCCATGGCACGAAGCCTCCAGTGATAATCCATGGCAAGAAGCCTCCAGTGATAATCCATGGCACGAAGCCTCCAGTGATGATCCATGGCAAGAAGCCTCCAGTGATAATCCATGGCAAGAAGCCTCCAGTGATAATCCATGGCAAGAAGCCTCCAGTGATAATCCATGGCACGAAGCCTCCAGTGATGATCCATGGCAAGAAGCCTCCAGTGATAATCCATGGCAAGAAGCCTCCAGTGATAATCCATGGCAAGAAGCCTCCAGTGATAATCCATGGCACGAAGCCTCCAGTGATGATCCATGGCAAGAAGCCTCCAGTGATAATCCATGGCAAGAAGCCTCCAGTGATAATCCATGGCAAGAAGCCTCCAGTGATAATCCATGGCACGAAGCCTCCAGTGATGATCCATGGCAAGAAGCCTCCAGTGATAATCCATGGCAAGAAGCCTCCAGTGATAATCCATGGCAAGAAGCCTCCAGTGATAATCCATGGCACGAAGCCTCCAGTGATGATCCATGGCAAGAAGCCTCCAGTGATAATCCATGGCAAGAAGCCTCCAGTGATAATCCATGGCAAGAAGCCTCCAGTGATAATCCATGGCACGAAGCCTCCAGTGATGATCCATGGCAAGAAGCCTCCAGTGATAATCCATGGCAAGAAGCCTCCAGTGATAATCCATGGCAAGAAGCCTCCAGTGATAATCCATGGCACGAAGCCTCCAGTGATGATCCATGGCAAGAAGCCTCCAGTGATAATCCATGGCAAGAAGCCTCCAGTGATAATCCATGGCAAGAAGCCTCCAGTGATAATCCATGGCACGAAGCCTCCAGTGATGATCCATGGCAAGAAGCCTCCAGTGATAATCCATGGCAAGAAGCCTCCAGTGATAATCCATGGCAAGAAGCCTCCAGTGATGCCCTCTAGTCCAGAGTCCAGAGCCACCAGCGACGCCCTCTAGTCCAGAGCCACCAGCGACGCCCTCTAGTCCGGAGCCACCAGCGACGCCCTCTAGTCCGGAGCCTCCAGCGACGCCCTTTAGTCCGGAGCCTCCAGCGACTCCCTCCTGTCCGGAGCAGCCAGAGTCTCCCTCCTGTCCGGAGCAGCCAGAGTCTCCCTCCTGTCCGGAGCAGCCAGAGTCTCCCTCCTGTCCGGAGCAGCCAGAGTCTCCCTCCTGTCCGGAGCAGCCAGAGTCCCCCTCCTGTCCGGAGCAGCCAGAGTCCCCCTCCTGTCCGGCGCAGCCAGAGTCCCCCTCCTGTCCGGCGCAGCCAGAGTCCCCCTCCTGTCCGGCGCAGCCAGAGTCCCCCTCCTGTCCGGCGCAGCCAGAGTCCCCCTCCTGTCCGGCGCAGCAAGAGTCCGCCTCCTGTCCGGCGCAGCCAGAGTCCCCCTCCTGTCCGGCGCAGCCAGAGTCCCCCTCCTGTCCGGCGCAGCCAGAGTCCCCCTCCTGTCCGGCGCAGCCAGAGTCCCCCTCCTGTCCGGCGCAGCCAGAGTCCCCCTCCTGTCCGGCGCAGCCAGAGTCCCCCTCCTGTCCGGCGCAGCCAGAGTCCCCCTCCTGTCCGGCGCAGCCAGAGTCCCCCTCCTGTCCGGCGCAGCCAGAGCCGCCCGTCAGTCAGGAGCTGCCTGAGCCGCCCGTCAGTCAGGAGCTGCCTGAGCCGCCCGTCAGTCAGGAGCTGCCCGTCACTCCGGCGCTGCCGGAGTTGCCCGCCTGTCTGGCGCTGCCGGAGTCTCCCGCCTATTCGGGGCCCGCTGAAAGAGTCCCCAGTCCGAGGTCGGCGGCGAGGGTCGCCGTTCCAAAGGCGCCACATAAGTGGGCCAAGACTATGGTGGAGTGGGGTCCACGTCCTGCACCAGAGCCGCCACTGCGGTGAAATGCCCACCAGACCCTCCCCTATAGGTTCAGGTTTTGCGGCCGGAGTCCGCACCTTTGGGGGGGGGGGGGGGGGGGTACTGTCATGTTCTGACCTTAGTTCCTTTTTTATGTCTTTATTTTAGTTGGTCAGGGCGTGAGTTTGGGTGGGCATTCTATATCTGGTGTTCTATGTTGTCCTTGTGTTGTATTTCTGTGTTTGGCCTGATATGGTTCTCAATCAGAGGCAGCTGTCTATCATTGTCTCTGATTGAGAATCATATTTAGGTAGCCTGTTCCCACCTGTGTTTGTGGGTGGTTGTTTCCTGTTTCAGTGTTTGCACCATACGGGACTGTTTCGGTTGTTTGTTCGTGTTTTGTTATTTTTGTTCTGTGTTCATTTTGATTTATTTAAAAAATCTATTATGGACACTTACCACGCTGCACATTGGTCCGATCCTTGCTACTCCTCCTCAGACGAAGAGGAAATCCGTTACAGCGTGGTCCCATGGTGTTTATACTTGCGTACTATTGTTTGTACAGATGAACGTGGTACCTTCAGGAGTTTGGAAATGTCATGGGTTTAGAAGCTTCTGATAGGCTAATTGTTCATCCTTGCTCCCAAGGATGAACCAGACTTTTTTTTGGGGCTGATTTCTTTTGATTTTCCCATGATGTCAAGCAAAGAGGCACTGAGTTTGAAGGTAGGCCTTGAAATACATCCACAGGTACACCTCCAATTGACTCAAATTAGGTCAATTAGCCTATCAGAAGCTTCTAAACCCATGACATAATTTTCTGAATTTTCCAAGCTGTTTAAAGGCACAGTCAACTTAGTGTATGTAAACTTCTGACCCACTGGAAATGTGATACAGTGAATTATAAGTGAAATAGTCTGAAAACAATTGTTGAAACATTACTTGTCATGCACAAAGTAGATGTCCCAACCGACTTGCCAAAACTATAGTTTGTTAACAAGACATTTGTGGAGTGGTTGAAAAACGAGTTTTAATGACTCCAACCTAAGTGTATGTAAACTTCCCACTTCAACTGTATGTACTGTTCCACAAAATGTCTAAACATAGCAAGCCATTCACTGAGTGCGAATTCATTAAAGAGTGTTTGACTCTGCAGCAATACCCCGACAAGAAAGAGCTATTTGAAAATGTTTCCCTCTCAAGACAGTGACACAGCGTTTTGAAGACATCGCGGAGAATATGGAATAACAGTTGAAAGACAAGGTAAAGGATTTCACCTATTTCTCTATGGCCCTGGATGACAGCAGTGATGCACGTGACACGGTGCAGTTGTTGATATTCTTACGAGACATAACCCCAGACGTTGAAATTACAGAGGAGCTTGCTTCAGTGCAGTCAATGAAGAGCACAACCACAGGGAAATATTTATTGTAGGAGGTTAATAAGTGTGTGGCAAAGCTGGGACTGAGTTTTGAAAAGTTATCCAGTGTGACCACTGATGGGTGCCCAAACTTGACAGGATAAAACGTTGGCCTTTTGAAAAGGATACAAGATCAAGTAGCTGAGCTGAACCCAGATCAGAAAATTATTTTCCTGCTCTACCAAAGGCAGTTTGTCTCACTGTTGGAAGAGACAGAGTTGGGTCATGCAGATCTCCCCTACCACACAAACATGAGATGGCTGAGTTTGGGGAAGGTACTTTAAAGGGTGTGGGACCTGAAGTCAGAGATTGCTGAGTTTTTGCAAATGAAAGGAAAATAGGTGGATTTCCCTCAACTGCAACTGCAAGATAAAGAATGGTTGGCTGATTTTGCCTTCACCGAGGACATCATGGCCCTCATGAATGCACTGAATTACAAACTACAAGGGAAGGGCCTTTTTGCACATCAGATGTACAGCCTTGTCAAAGCCTTCAAGGGAAAATTACTCCTCCTGACCCGCCAAGTAGAAGCCAACAATCTCACCAACCTTCCAACACTACTGGTCTGTTCCCTATCAGATAACCAGCGGTAGAAGTATACATCCACCTTCCAACACTACTGGTCTGTTCCCTATCAGATGACCAGCGGTAGAAGTATACATCCACCTTCCAACACTACTGGTCTGTTCCCTATCAGATGACCAGCGGTAGAAGTATACATCCACCTTCCAACACTACTAGTCTGTTCCCTATCAGATGACCAGCAGTAGAAGTATACATCCACCTTCCAACACTACTGGTCTGTTCCCTATCAGATGACCAGCAGTAGAAGTATACATCCACCTTCCAACACTACTAGTCTGTTCCCTATCAGATAACCAGCGGTAGAAGTATACATCCACCTTCCAACACTACTGGTCTGTTCCCTATCAGATGACCAGCGGTAGAAGTATACATCCACCTTCCAACACTACTGGTCTGTTCCCTATCAGATGACCAGCGGTAGAAGTATACATCCACCTTCCAACACTACTGGTCTGTTCCCTATCAGATGACCAGCGGTAGAAGTATACATCCACCTTCCAACACTACTGGTCTGTTCCCTATCAGATGACCAGCGGTAGAAGTATACATCCACCTTCCAACACTACTGGTCTGTTCCCTATCAGATGACCAGCGGTAGAAGTATACATCCACCTTCCAACACTACTAGTCTGTTCCCTATCAGATGACCAGCAGTAGAAGTATACATCCACCTTCCAACACTACTGGTCTGTTCCCTATCAGATGACCAGCGGTAGAAGTATACATCCACCTTCCAACACTACTGGTCTGTTCCCTATCAGATGACCAGCGGTAGAAGTATACATCCACCTTCCAACACTACTAGTCTGTTCCCTATCAGATGACCAGCAGTAGAAGTATACATCCACCTTCCAACACTTCTAGTCTGTTCCCTATCAGATGACCAGCGGGAGAAGTATACATCCACCTTCCAACACTACTAGTCTGTTCCCTATCAGATGACCAGCGGGAGAAGTATACATCCACCTTCCAACACTACTAGTCTGTTCCCTATCAGATGACCAGCAGTAGAAGTATACATCCACCTTCCAACACTACTGGTCTGTTCCCTATCAGATGACCAGCAGTAGAAGTATACATCCACCTTCCAACACTACTAGTCTGTTCCCTATCAGATGACCAGCAGTAGAAGTATACATCCACCTTCCAACACTACTGGTCTGTTCCCTATCAGATGACCAGCAGTAGAAGTATACATCCACCTTCCAACACTACTGGTCTGTTCCCTATCAGATGACCAGCAGTAGAAGTATACATCCACCTTCCAACACCACTGGTCTGTTCCCTATCAGATGACCAGCAGTAGAAGTATACATCCACCTTCCAACACTACTAGTCTGTTCCCTATCAGATGACCAGCAGTAGAAGTATACATCCACCTTCCAACACTACTAGTCTGTTCCCTATCAGATGACCAGCAGTAGAAGTATACATCCACCTTCCAACACTACTGGTCTGTTCCCTATCAGATGACCAGCGGGAGAAGTATACATCCACCTTCCAACACTACTAGTCTGTTCCCTATCAGATGACCAGCAGTAGAAGTATACATCCACCTTCCAACACTACTGGTCTGTTCCCTATCAGATGACCAGCAGTAGAAGTATACATCCACCTTCCAACACTACTGGTCTGTTCCCTATCAGATGACCAGCAGTAGAAGTATACATCCACCTTCCAACACTACTGGTCTGTTCCCTATCAGATGACCAGCAGTAGAAGTATACATCCACCTTCCAACACCACTGGTCTGTTCCCTATCAGATGACCAGCAGTAGAAGTATACATCCACCTTCCAACACTACTAGTCTGTTCCCTATCAGATGACCAGCAGTAGAAGTATACATCCACCTTCCAACACTACTGGTCTGTTCCCTATCAGATGACCAGCGGGAGAAGTATACATCCACCTTCCAACACTACTAGTCTGTTCCCTATCAGATGACCAGCAGTAGAAGTATACATCCACCTTCCAACACTACTAGTCTGTTCCCTATCAGATGACCAGCAGTAGAAGTATACATCCACCTTCCAACACTTCTAGTCTGTTCCCTATCAGATGACCAGCGGGAGAAGTATACATCCACCTTCCAACACTACTGGTCTGTTCCCTATCAGATAACCAGCGGTAGAAGTATACATCCACCTTCCAACACTACTGGTCTGTTCCCTATCAGATGACCAGCGGTAGAAGTATACATCCACCTTCCAACACTACTGGTCTGTTCCCTATCAGATGACCAGCGGTAGAAGTATACATCCACCTTCCAACACTACTGGTCTGTTCCCTATCAGATGACCAGCGGTAGAAGTATACATCCACCTTCCAACACTACTGGTCTGTTCCCTATCAGATGACCAGCGGTAGAAGTATACATCCACCTTCCAACACTACTGGTCTGTTCCCTATCAGATGACCAGCGGTAGAAGTATACATCCACCTTCCAACACTACTGGTCTGTTCCCTATCAGATGACCAGCAGTAGAAGTATACATCCACCTTCCAACACTACTGGTCTGTTCCCTATCAGATGACCAGCGGTAGAAGTATACATCCACCTTCCAACACTACTGGTCTGTTCCCTATCAGATGACCAGCGGTAGAAGTATACATCCACCTTCCAACACTACTAGTCTGTTCCCTATCAGATGACCAGCAGTAGAAGTATACATCCACCTTCCAACACTTCTAGTCTGTTCCCTATCAGATGACCAGCGGGAGAAGTATACATCCACCTTCCAACACTACTAGTCTGTTCCCTATCAGATGACCAGCGGGAGAAGTATACATCCACCTTCCAACACTACTAGTCTGTTCCCTATCAGATGACCAGCAGTAGAAGTATACATCCACCTTCCAACACTACTGGTCTGTTCCCTATCAGATGACCAGCAGTAGAAGTATACATCCACCTTCCAACACTACTAGTCTGTTCCCTATCAGATGACCAGCAGTAGAAGTATACATCCACCTTCCAACACTACTGGTCTGTTCCCTATCAGATGACCAGCAGTAGAAGTATACATCCACCTTCCAACACTACTGGTCTGTTCCCTATCAGATGACCAGCAGTAGAAGTATACATCCACCTTCCAACACCACTGGTCTGTTCCCTATCAGATGACCAGCAGTAGAAGTATACATCCACCTTCCAACACTACTAGTCTGTTCCCTATCAGATGACCAGCAGTAGAAGTATACATCCACCTTCCAACACTACTGGTCTGTTCCCTATCAGATGACCAGCGGGAGAAGTATACATCCACCTTCCAACACTACTAGTCTGTTCCCTATCAGATGACCAGCAGTAGAAGTATACATCCACCTTCCAACACTACTGGTCTGTTCCCTATCAGATGACCAGCAGTAGAAGTATACATCCACCTTCCAACACTACTGGTCTGTTCCCTATCAGATGACCAGCAGTAGAAGTATACATCCACCTTCCAACACTACTGGTCTGTTCCCTATCAGATGACCAGCAGTAGAAGTATACATCCACCTTCCAACACCACTGGTCTGTTCCCTATCAGATGACCAGCAGTAGAAGTATACATCCACCTTCCAACACTACTAGTCTGTTCCCTATCAGATGACCAGCAGTAGAAGTATACATCCACCTTCCAACACTACTGGTCTGTTCCCTATCAGATGACCAGCGGGAGAAGTATACATCCACCTTCCAACACTACTAGTCTGTTCCCTATCAGATGACCAGCAGTAGAAGTATACATCCACCTTCCAACACTACTAGTCTGTTCCCTATCAGATGACCAGCAGTAGAAGTATACATCCACCTTCCAACACTTCTAGTCTGTTCCCTATCAGATGACCAGCGGGAGAAGTATACATCCACCTTCCAACACTACTATTTTGTTCCCTATCAGATGACCAGCGGGAGAAGTATACATCCACCTTCCAACACTACTAGTCTGTTCCCTATCAGATGACCAGCAGTAGAAGTATACATCCACCTTCCAACACTACTGGTCTGTTCCCTATCAGATGACCAGCGGTAGAAGTATACATCCACCTTCCAACACTACTGGTCTGTTCCCTATCAGATGACCAGCGGTAGAAGTATAGATCCACCTTCCAACACTACTGGTCTGTTCCCTATCAGATGACCAGCGGTAGAAGTATACATCCACCTTCCAACACTACTGGTCTGTTCCCTATCAGATTACCAGCAGTAGAAGTATACATCCACCTTCCAACACTACTGGTCTGTTCCCTATCAGATGACCAGCAGTAGAAGTATACATCCACCTTCCAACACTACTGGTCTGTTCCCTATCAGATGACCAGCAGTAGAAGTATACATCCACCTTCCAACACTACTGGTCTGTTCCCTATCAGATGACCAGCAGTAGAAGTATACATCCACCTTCCAACACTACTGGTCTGTTCCCTATCAGATGACCAGCAGTAGAAGTATACATCCACCTTCCAACACTACTGGTCTGTTCCCTATCAGATGACCAGCAGTAGAAGTATACATCCACCTTCCAACACTACTGGTCTGTTCCCTATCAGATGACCAGCAGTAGAAGTATACATCCACCTTCCAACACTACTGGTCTGTTCCCTATCAGATGACCAGCAGTAGAAGTATACATCCACCTTCCAACACCACTGGTCTGTTCCCTATCAGATGACCAGCAGTAGAAGTATACATCCACCTTCCAACACTACTAGTCTGTTCCCTATCAGATGACCAGCAGTAGAAGTATACATCCACCTTCCAACACTACTGGTCTGTTCCCTATCAGATGACCAGCGGGAGAAGTATACATCCACCTTCCAACACTACTAGTCTGTTCCCTATCAGATGACCAGCAGTAGAAGTATACATCCACCTTCCAACACTACTAGTCTGTTCCCTATCAGATGACCAGCAGTAGAAGTATACATCCACCTTCCAACACTTCTAGTCTGTTCCCTATCAGATGACCAGCGGGAGAAGTATACATCCACCTTCCAGCACTACTAGTCTGTTCCCTATCAGATGACCAGCGGGAGAAGTATACATCCACCTTCCAACACTACTAGTCTGTTCCCTATCAGATGACCAGCAGTAGAAGTATACATCCACCTTCCAACACTACTGGTCTGTTCCCTATCAGATGACCAGCAGTAGAAGTATACATCCACCTTCCAACACTACTAGTCTGTTCCCTATCAGATGACCATCGGGAGAAGTATACATCCACCTTCCAACACTACTAGTCTGTTCCCTATCAGATGACCAGCAGTAGAAGTATACATCCACCTTCCAACACTACTAGTCTGTTCCCTATCAGATGACCATCGGGAGAAGTATACATCCACCTTCCAACACTACTGGTCTGTTCCCTATCAGATGACCAGCGGGAGAAGTATACATCCACCTTCCAACACTACTGGTCTGTTCCCTATCAGATGACCAGCAGTAGAAGTTTACATCCACCTTCCAACACAACTAGTCTGTTCCCTATCAGATGACCAGCGGGAGAAGTATACATCCACCTTCCAACACTACTAGTCTGTTCCCTATCAGATGACCAGCAGTAGAAGTATACATCCACCTTCCAACACTACTAGTCTGTTCCCTATCAGATGACCAGCGGGAGAAGTATACATCCACCTTCCAACACTACTAGTCTGTTCCCTATCAGATGACCAGCGGGAGAAGTATACATCCACCTTCCAACACTACTGGTCTGTTCCCTATCAGATGACCAGCGGTAGAAGTATACATCCACCTCCCAACACTACTAGTCTGTTCCCTATCAGATGACCAGCAGTAGAAGTATACATCCACCTTCCAACACTACTGGTCTGTTCCCTATCAGATTACCAGCAGTAGAAGTATACATCCACCTTCCAACACTACTAGTCTGTTCCCTATCAGATGACCAGCAGTAGAAGTATACATCCACCTTCCAACACTACTAGTCTGTTCCCTATCAGATGACCAGCAGTAGAAGTATACATCCACCTTCCAACACTACTGGTCTGTTCCCTATCAGATGACCAGCGGTAGAAGTATACATCCACCTTCCACCACTACTGGTCTGTTCCCTATCAGATGACCAGCGGTAGAAGTATACATCCACCTTCCAACACTACTAGTCTGTTCCCTATCAGATGACCAGCGGTAGAAGTATACATCCACCTTCCAACACTACTAGTCTGTTCCCTATCAGATGACCAGCGGTAGAAGTATACATCCACCTTCCAACACTACTAGTCTGTTCCCTATCAGATGACCAGCGGTAGAAGTATACATCCACCTTCCAACACTACTGGTGTGTTCCCTATCAGATGACCAGCAGTAGAAGTATACATCCACCTTCCAACACTACTGGTCTGTTCCCTATCAGATGACCAGCAGTAGAAGTATACATCCACCTTCCAACACTACTATTCTGTTCCCTATCAGATTACCAGCAGTAGAAGTATACATCCACCTTCCAACACTACTGGTCTGTTCCCTATCAGATGACCAGCAGTAGAAGTATACATCCACCTTCCAACACTACTAGTCTGTTCCCTATCAGATGACCAGCAGTAGAAGTATACATCCACCTTCCAACACAACTAGTCTGTTCCCTATCAGATGACCAGCAGTAGAAGTATACATCCACCTTCCAACACTACTGGTCTGTTCCCTATCAGATGACCAGCGGTAGAAGTATACATCCACCTTCCAACACTACTAGTCTGTTCCCTATCAGATGACCAGCGGTAGAAGTATACATCCACCTTCCAACACTACTGGTCTGTTCCCTATCAGATGACCAGCAGTAGAAGTATACATCCACCTTCCAACACTACTAGTCTGTTCCCTATCAGATGACCAGCAGTAGAAGTATACATCCACCTTCCAACACTACTGGTCTGTTCCCTATCAGATGACCAGCAGTAGAAGTATACATCCACCTTCCAACACTACTGGTCTGTTCCCTATCAGATGACCAGCAGTAGAAGTATACATCCACCTTCCAACACTACTATTCTGTTCCCTATCAGATGACCAGCAGTAGAAGTATACATCCACCTTCCAACACTACTGGTCTGTTCCCTATCAGATGACCAGCAGTAGAAGTATACATCCACCTTCCAACACTGCTAGTCTGTTCCCTATCAGATGACCAGCAGTAGAAGTATACATCCACCTTCCAACACTACTAGTCTGTTCCCTATCAGATGACCAGCAGTAGAAGTATACATCCACCTTCCAACACTACTAGTCTGTTCCCTATCAGATGACCAGCAGTAGAAGTATACATCCACCTTCCAACACTACTAGTCTGTTCCCTATCAGATGACCAGCAGTAGAAGTATACATCCACCTTCCAACACTACTAGTCTGTTCCCTATCAGATGACCAGCAGTAGAAGTATACATCGCTGCTGCTTCGAACGGTGAGTTTTGAGGATTTCAAAGTGTTGGAAAATAACATGCTGTTGGTTTCCTCTCCTTTCACCTTCCAGGTGGATAACGCTCCCACTGACCTGCTGTTGGTTTCCTCTCCTTTCACCTTCCAGGTGGATAACGCTCCCACTGACCTGCTGTTGGTTTCCTCTCCTTTCACCTTCCAGGTGGATAACGCTCCCACTGACCTGCTGTTGGTTTCCTCTCCTTTCACCTTCCAGGTGGATAACGCTCCCACTGACCTGCAAATTGAGCTCATCGATCTTCAGTCTGATGCAGTAGTTGGAAAACTATTCAGAACAATGTCACTGATGAGGTTCTATGCATCCCACGATGAACAAAACTTTCCAAAGATTAGGAGTCATGCTCAGAAGATTTTTGCACTGTTTGGGTCAAACTGTGTATGTGAATAGACATTTTCAGTGATGAAATATGACAAGTCAAGGCACAAATAATCTCTTACTGACTCTCACCTCTCAGAAATCCTGCACATAGCGACGTCAGAAACTACACCTGACTTCACTGCTCTAGTCAATGCCCATCAGAGTCTTCACTCCTCCACACTGATTGAGTAGTTTAAATGTAATGTTGAGCTCTCTCTCTTTCTTGTGTTGTTGTGCATACCCGTTAACAAGAGTTCTGTCCATGGTGCTGAATGCACAGTGTACTTTTCCCTCCGTGTAGTTCATTGCATGTTTAATAATGAAAATACCTACCAAAAGGAGAACATGGATGTGGTTTATTTCTGCGCATGTTAAAAAAGTAAAATAAGTAGCATATCTGGATGTGATTTACAGTAGAATATCTGTCAACAGTCATACACATGATGTATAATCCTGTAATATGATTCTGGCCCGCGATAGCAAAAATATATTCTATTGTGGCCCACCATGGAAAATAATTGCCCAGGCCTGTCCTAGAGAGAGTATATGTTGCTAAGGTAACGGCTATAATTAAAAAGATAGTTTTCAGTACTGTGGTGCTGTCAGCAGATGAAGACACACCTGAGTGAGTGACAGAGTAGAGGACAGTACAGGAAGGGATAGAGAGGAGAAGGGATAGAAAGGCCTCCCCCAGTCATTCCCCTTTACCTTGTTGACCCTCCCAGTCTTTCCAGTTGCAGACCATAAGGGCACAGGAGGGGGCACAAGAGCAAAACCCACAGCGTTTGAAACACACCAACATTTCTCTCCTCACACACCGTTCTGCCGTGCAAAGACCCCCACTACCTCTCGCCCCCACCCCTATCCACTCTCCACCCACCCATCCATCTCCACCCCCCCACCCCTATCCACTCTCCCACCCCTCTCCACACACCCACCCCTCTCCACTCTCCACACACCCACCCCTCTCCACACACCCACCCATCTCCACCCCTCTCCACCCTCCCACCCCTCTCCACACACCCACCCCTCTCCACATACCCACCCGCCTCCGCCCACCCTCCCACCCCTCTCCACCCTCCCACCCCTCTCCACACACCCACCCGTCTACACCCCTCTCCACCCTCCCACCCCTCTCACACACCCACCCGTCTCCCCCACTCTCCCTTCTCCACAGACCCAGCCCTCTCCACACACCCACCCGCCTCCACCCCCACACCCCACCCCCCACCCGTCTCCACCGTTCTCCATCCCTCTCCACCCCCATCCACCCTCCCACCCCTCTCCACACACCCACCCGTCTCCACCCCTCTCCACCCCCCCCACCCTTCTCCACACAGCCACCCGTCTCCACCCCTCTCCCTTCTCCACAGACCCACCCCTCTCCACACACCCACCCGCCTCCACCCCCACCCCCCCCCCCCGTCTCCACCCTCCACCCCTCTCCACCCCCCACCCCTCTCCACATACCCACCCGCCTCCACCCCCCCCCCCCGTCTCCACCCTCCACCCCTCTCCAACCCCCCCACCAATCTCCACCCCCCTCTACTCATTTCCGCTGACAGATGTGCTGACATCCTTCGAGGTGTTGATAGATACACCATATCTCTGCTGAGAAAGGGGTTTGTCTTCCGCAGGTGAACCACACCCAGGGTACTTCACTCTGAGAAGAGCAGTCGGACACATGACATGTTTCCACACTCGTCCCCGATGGCGGTTGGGTTTGGCAGGCAGGCAGTATCAAAGGGGGCGTCTCTCTTCCAGATTAAAATAAAGGTGCTGACAGGTGGTGTTCAAGGGGAAGGAGGGGAACAAACACACGTAATGAAAGGTGATTAGAAGGAGAGAGGGCAGAGCCAGGGATGGGGTGGAGTGGTCTCTACGTGTGTACATGGGGGGGGGGGGGGGGGGGGCTGGGAATTCTCTAAGCTGGACATTATCAGACCTAAAAATGACAGGCAGACAGACATGACTCATGTATACAATAGGGTTCTCTGTGTGTATGTGTGTGTGCGTGTGTGTGTTTGCTTATGTGAAACCTTTGCTAGATGTTGTGTAACGTCAGTGCTCCTCTGTTGTCGCAGTCACTAGGGTTAGTTACAGTATGATAGCTATTAGCTAGCATATTCTATCACCACACATACACACACACACACACAGCCATTTCAATGCAATAATAATAACTCTCACATATAGCCAAAACAGTACAGAAATTCCAAATGATTAAAATGTTTTTTTTCTGCTGCAGAAATATCTACGGGCCAGAGTAATGTAAAAGCCATCCTCTCCAAATGGTTTATAATGCATGTGTTTACTACAGTATGTCTCTGTTTTGGTAAATACACACTATGTTGGCTTTCCTATTGATTGGGGCCAAAAGTGCCCCTCTTAAAACCATTGACATTCACTACGATCCCTGAGGTCTCCACAACACAAACAAACAACGCTAATTCAACGTTCAGATGACACAAAAGAAGCATTCAATTCAATCGCTACAAACAGCTTCCTTGTCAAGCAACTGCTAGTACATGGGCTATTTGGCAGCCTAGCAACCAGTTGCAGTCTGTGGGAGGAAGAGGGAGAGAGTGGGGCAGAGAGAGGGGAGTGGAGGAGGACATGGGGAGAGCGGAGTGGAGGGCTGGAGTGTTTAAGAGCGTTACTTTAGCTATTACAGGATGTCAGGAAATGTGCGTTAGTTGGAAGTGATCAGGGCTCTCCTAAAAGCCGCTCTTTTCAGGAGGTTTGGGGTTAGAAAGCATAATTGTCCTGCATAATCCCTGGCTAGCACCATTTTCTCTCTCCCTCTATCCCTTCAGCTGGAAAACAAGGGATTTCTCTCTCGCTCTCTCTCTGTGTGTCTCTCTCTGTGTCTCTCTCTAGCTCTCTCTCTCTGTTAATGCTTTTCTTTCCCTCCATCTTTACATCTTTCATATCCTCTCTCCATTCTCTATCTCTCTCTCTCTTGCCATTTTTCTCACTCTCTCTCCCTCCATTTTCCTTCCTTTCTCGCTCTCTGAATATCTGTTGTTGTGACTAATAGCTCGGTGGGTTGTCAGATATTGAGAGGTCCCAATGCAGTTTTACCTCCTGTCTCACAGGTGATTGACTCAAATTAATCAGTGTTCCTTCCTTCCTGTGTTTGTCCTGTTTTCATATCAGGAAAGCGACAGAGCGAAATTTAAAGGAGAGAGTTAGAGTTAGCCACACATGCACGCACACAAACACACACACACAGAGGGGTCAGCTGTGTGCTACGTAAGGGTGTGTTTGGGGGGAGTACTCTGCCCCTGTGCCTTCTCTTTGAAGTGAAGCACAGGCTGAGAGGGGAATTACTAGAAGCCCTCTATTGGTCTGGTGACGGCAGGCTGCCAGACTGTTAGCTCAACACACAACAGAACACAGCTACCTAACTGCTACTTTTCTTTACACAGAAAGGAGATTTCAATCAGCACAACTTTGTACACTGTTGAAGGAATGCAGTGGTTGTCTTCTGATTTTGAGCTGGATAAATGTACCAATTATCAGATTCATTCTGGTACGTTTTCTTGTTGCTAATTCCTCAAGACGCACTTTACAATTGATGTGTTGTATTATTAGTCTTTTAACCTCCGCAGTTCGACATGATCCTTCAGTCTGATCTCTGGAAGACCTGTAATGAGATGTATCATTTATAGAAATAACAAATAATACGAAATAATACATTTGTACAAACCGCCTGTGACTGATGGGTGTTTATCCTTTGTCTTAACAGTTTTGTTTTTCAATCATGAGGCATAGAGTGACAGCGTCCGATTAGCAGAGAGAAGAACTACTCGTTTTCTCTAGCAGATGCTTTGTGTCACAGTAATTAGGCCCAACTATCACCGCTCTCCTCAGTGGCTCTACTCAGAGTGAACACTGTGGCTTTGATAGACCACTTTCAGTCCACTATGCCTGCGCTGAGGTCAGGGGTTGGCGGCCATCTTGGTGGTCTGCTCTGGTGTGTTCTGGGAAATGTTTGTCTGGAGAAGATGAGACTGTGCTTGAAGAGGAGCTCCAGATGTCATGTCAGGCTACAGATACTGTAACAACCCAGTGAAGGCCCCTCCCGCTGCTGGCCCCTGCCACACATAGACCATAGAGATAGATAGAGGACCTTAGTGCTCAGACACACTCACACAAGATCAATGGGTCTACAGATGGTCATATAATCAATAAACTATCTGTTGATAAGCAACTGCTTTCTAGGGTCAGGGTTAAAATAAGGGTTAAGGTTAGGGTTAGAACTAAGGTTAGGGTTAGAATAAGGGTTAAGGTTAGGGTTAGAACTAGAGTTAGGGTTAGAATAAGGGTTAAGGTTAGGGTTAGAACTAGAGTTAGGGTTTGTAGATAGTTAATTTAAATGTTGCTGATAGTCTGTAGAGCATCTATACAAATAAAGTGTTACAGATAAATGTTTATCCCAGGTATGTAACCTTCCTTCACACTAACACAAGATAAATGTTTACCCCAGATATTAGTCCAGGTTTTACCCCAGGTATTACCCCAGGTATTAGTCCAGGTATTACCCCAGGTATTAGTTCAGGTATTAGTCCAGGTTTTAGTTCAGGTATTAGTTCAGGTATTAGTCCAGGTTTAACCCAGGTATTAGTCCAGGTATTAGTCCAGCTTTTACCCCAGGTATTAGTCCAGGTTTTACCCCAGGTATTAGTCCAGGTTTTACCCCAGGTATTAGTCCAGGTTTTACCCCAGGTATTAGTCCAGGTATTACCCCAGGTATTAGTCCAGCTTTTACCCCAGGTATTACCCCAGGTATTAGTCCAGGTTTTACCCCAGGTATTAGTCCAGGTTTTAACCCATGTATTAGTCCAGGTTTTACCCCAGGTATTAGTCCAGGTTTTACCCCAGGTATTAGTCCAGGTATTAACCCAGGTATTAGTCCATGTATTACCCCAGGTATTAGTCCAGGTATTAGTCCATGTTTTACCCCAGGTATTAGTCCAATTATTACCCCAGTTATTAGTCCAGGTATTACCACAGGTATTAGTCCAGGTATTACCCCAGGTATTAGTCCAGGTTTTACCCCAGGTATTAGTCCAGGTTTTAGTCCAGGTTTTACCCCAGGTATTAGTCCAGGTATTACCCCAGGTATTAGTCCAGGTATTAACCCAGGTATTAGTCCATGTATTACCCCAGGTATTAGTCCAGGTATTAGTCCATGTTTTACCCCAGGTATTAGTCCAATTATTACCCCAGTTATTAGTCCAGGTATTACCACAGGTATTAGTCCAGGTATTACCCCAGGTATTAGTCCAGGTATTAGTCCATGTTTTACCCCAGGTATTAGTCCAGGTTTTAACCCAGGTATTAGTCCAGGTATTACCCCAGGTATTAGTCCAGGTTTTACCCCAGGTATTAGTCCAGGTATTAGTCCAGGTATTAGTCCAGGTATTAGTCCAGGTATTACCCCATTTACTAGTCCAGCTATTAGTCCAGGTCTAACCCCAGGTATTAGTCCAGCTATTAGTCCAGGTATTACCCCAGGTATTAGTCCAGGTATTAGTCCAGGTATTACCCCAGGTATTAGTCCAGGTTTTAACCCAGGTATTAGTCCAGGTATTACCCCAGGTATTAGTCCAGGTTTTACCCCAGGTATTAGTCCAGGTATTAGTCCAGGTATTAGTCCTTGTATTAGTCCAGCTATTAGTCCAGGTATTACCCCAGGTATTAGTCCAGGTATTACCCCAGGTATTAGTCCAGGTATTACCCCAGGTATTAGTCCAGGTATTTAACCTTCCTTCTACAATGTGGATGGACTCTGGCTTGGAGGATTTGTACCATGTTTAGTTGGTTACATGTACAGTGTGTGTTACTCATGAGAGGATCAGGGTCCAGGCTGTTATGTGTGTGTCTGTGTTGGTCTATGTGTGTTATGTGTGTCTGTATGGGTCTATGTGTGTTATGTGTGTGTTATGTGTGTCTGTATGGGTCTATGTGTGTTATGTGTGTGTCTGTGTGGGTCTATGTGTGTTATGTGTGTTATGTGTGTCTGTATGGGTCTATGTGTGTTATGTGTGTGTCTGTATGGGTCTATGTGTGTTATGTGTGTGTCTGTGTGGGTCTATGTGTGTTATGTGTGTCTGTATGGGTCTATGTGTGTCTGTATGGGTCTATGTGTGTTATGTTTGTGTTTTATATTGGGTTTACATTATTGTGTTGTCAGGCCTAGTGGGGTTGTGAGATTGTGTGTCCAGAATATTGTTTCAGGGCCTACAGAGACCTACACAGTTGAACGGCTGCTCATTGAGTCGTTTCTCATGCGAATGTCACGGTCTCTCTCAGTCCTATTCTATCTGTCATTACATTAGTCTAACATCGTTATGTCTCTCTCATTGAGAATAACAGAATCAGACCTGTCTAATTTTGAAGCAAATTGTTTAGGAACATCTTCCTTTTCTTCTTTGTGTCTGTTGGTCGTGGTAGCGGCAGGCCAGACCAATCAGCAATCAGTAAGCTGTGCTCCAGGCATGCCAGGTATTAGAAATGAACGTCGTGTTGATCTACGTTGGTGAGAGGAGCTGTTGTGTTATTCTTGAAGTGATGAATGTGTTGGAGTCAGCAATGCGTCCCAAATGGCACCCTATTACCTAGATAGTGCACTACTTTTGCAGAAGCTCTATGGGACTCAGACAGTGGGTTTGACTGAGAGATCAGCTGCTTCAGCCACACCTGGGTCGTGTTCATTAGGGCACTCTATGGAAAACATTTTAAAACGTTTTGCAACAGAAAAGGAAGATAAACATTGCTTATTTTAAATCGATGTAGTCCCTCCCTGTTTAAGCCCATTTACTTTCATTTGGTGCCTAATGATCCATGTGACGTTGTTCAGTCATCGTACTGAACTAACCCCCTATTCCTGCTCTGCTCACTTTGCAACAGTCAGCTCTTATCTAGCCCAATCACTATCTGTAAAAGGAGACAATGCATTTTTCACATCCACGTGGCCAGTCCATATGACATATTTCAATCTCCCAATCAGATAAACTCATCTGACTGGAATTATTATCTTTCCCCCTTCTATAGATCCAGAGTCCTTCATCTCATCTAGAGGGGGTTCAAAACCAGGTTAAACCCTTTGTCTCAATCTCCTGTTCACAATTAAATGGGACAAGTGTCAAAACTCTGAATTTTCCCTCTGCATGAGTCTTTCTGCCTGTGTGGCATTGTTCTCTGGGTAGTAGCAGCATGTTAACGCTGTGGCTACCTGCTAATTGAAACGCTGTAATCAGTCTCTAATACAGAGAAAGAGAGAGCTTCTAATGGCTGGCAGTATATATTCTGAGCAAACCTTCTGAGTCATCATTTGCACAGCTTAATGAATAGGTTAATAAAATAGAATACTTTAATTATAGTTTAGCGGGCCGGATTGTTAATGATGCCAGTGAGGCTCAATTTAATAATACAGACTCTGGTATCAATTATCTGCAAGGGAACTTGTTTAAATGATATTTTACAGCCTCTTGATAACATTACTGCTAGAAGCAATGTAATGATAGACAGACAAAGGCCATGTACCAATTATCATAAACTATTAGCTTGTGTCTAAAGGGTTTTATGTTAATCTTTTAGCTTAAATACCCTGCAATTAACCGATCAGGAGGAGCTGCCTTCCAGCTAGGCTGCAAATTGCAGTGCCTAGATAAAAAAACAGTGAGATGAAACCCCTGAAAGCGAACAAGGGGAGCTATCATACCCAAGTGTATGGGAATGTGTGTGGTGTGTGTGTTTGAGAGAGAGAGAGGAGAGAGTGTGAGCGTCTGTGTGATCAAGGATGTATACCAATTCCATTATCTCTCATGGGCTTTGAGATGTCTCTTTCAGACCCCTCTCCCTTTGTCTAACGCTAAACTACCCCTCTATAGGGAGCATGAAATGAATAGCTCTCCCCAGCTACCACAGTCAGCGGCTGCATCTGACAGAGCGCATCGTTTACATATCAGGCGAGCAGTGGCTTGATATGCATATTCAGCCTGTTGAAAAGGTACTCTGTTTCCTTTTAAGCTAAACACAATCGTATCCAGTGTGTGAGCATCTTGAAAACTGTGTGCTGCCTTTGGTAGTACATCCCACAGAGGAGAGGAGGCCCCCAGGATATGTCCCAAGTGGCCTCCTATCCCCTATATAGTGCACTACTTTTGACCAGAGCCCTATGGATCATATGTGCACTGAGTTTACAAAACATTAGGAACACCTTCTCTTTCCATGACACAGACTGACCAGGTGAAAGCTATGATCCCTTATTGATGTCACTTGTTAAATCCACTTCAATCAGTGTAGATGAAGGGGAGGAGACAGGTTAAAGAAGGATTTTTAAGCCTTGAGACAATAGAGACATGGATTGTGTACGTGTGCCATTCAGAGGGTGAATGGGCAAGACAAAATATTTAAGTGCCTTCGAACGGGGTTTGGTAGTAGGTGCCCAGGCGCACCGGTTTGAGTGTTTCAAGAACTGCAACGCTGCTGGGTTTTTCACGCTCAACAGTTTCCCGTGTTTATCAAGAATGGTCCAACACCCAAAGTACATCCAGCCAACTTGACAGAACTGTGGGAAGCATTGGAGTCAACATGGGCCAGCATCCATGTGAAACGCTCTCGACACCTTGTAGAGTCCATGCCCTGATGAATTGAAGCTGTTCTGCGGGCGAAAGGGGGTGCAACTCAATATTAGGAAGGTGTTCCTAATGTTTTGTACACTCAGTGTACATGGGGAATAGGATGCCATTTGAGACACATCCACAGTGTGGATAAATAAACAATGTTTAAAGACCTAATTGACAAGCTGGGTTTGGGCGTCTCTTTTTGTTCCCGACGCATACCAGCTGATACTGTTTATACTTAGTACTGAGGGACAATGGGAAGATTGATATCATTTGAAGTACCATGGCATAACTGCTTTTTTCCTGTTTACTGAGGTACAATGGGAGGATTTGTTGTTAAAGTTCCATGGCATGCCAGTAGTATCTCAAACCATAATTGTTTGTAAGAAAATGTCATAGTATGTAAGAAGTATTTCCTGCAGTATCAACTTTATTCACTTGTAATTATTATACATCGTCTTTTAATATATCATGTTTTCATGTAATAGCAAACTTAACATGGTTTGTGTTAAAATACCTTTCTTGGGCTTGTATATGTATTGGATAAATCATTTAACACTGTTGATCATACTGATGTAGTGTAAGATAAATTACAGCAGTAGTTTGTTGCAGTAGTATGTATAAGTGTAGTACAACATTTTTCAGAGTGCTTTATATGCAGACGTATTTCAGGATCATCAAACTCAGTTCTGCTTCATAATAACCCACTGGGCACAAACTGGTTGAATCTATGTTGTAGTCTCAATGTCATTTCAACAAAACCATTCAATGTGGTGATGACGTTGAATCAACGTGGAAAACTGATCAGATTTGCAGAAAGTAATCAACGTAATTGCAATTGTTTGTCTTAATCAATCTTTTTTTTTAACTTAAATCAATGACATGGTTCAAATGTTTGTTGATTTGATGTTTAATTCACGTTAATTGACAACTCAATCAAATGTAAATCAAAACTAAGTGTTGAACTGGCATCTGTCTCTATGGGGTCGGGGGAATCATAGGTCTATTTTAACAATGAAAAGGCTTTGTCCAATTAAATTTAAATATCTATGTGACATTGATACACACAAGGATATTACATGACATTTGAAATTCTTAATTTAATTAACTAACACACTTTTGAATGTTGTTTTAATGACATGCACCCTATAAAAATGATTGTGTCAGCCAATAAAAGTATGCACTAGAGTCAGAGGTTCCATGTGTAGCAATGTGAAGTGGGGGATCTCCAATCAAAGCAAAATGAAATCCAATTACAGAATGAAGTTAGCTAAATGAGAAGGAGTACGCTACAACGAGCAACCGACAGGTAGGCTGCTGTTTCATCTAATTGGAGTTGTTGTAGACGAGGACAAGGACCACAGCAAAATAGGCTCAACTAGCTTAGCTAGCTAGCTGGCTAACATAGCTGTCTATCTTAGCTAGCTTCTTTACCACAATTTGATGCAGTAAAGACAGGTACTGCCAGATGGGATGATAGATAACATATGATAGATAACCAGTTTGTCTAACTAGCACGAGTCAGTGGCTACTTTTTTTCTCTATCCCTCCTGTGCCAAAGACACTGGCCCTTGTCTCTCCCCAGCCCTGCTGCTGTGGCACCTGTCTCTCCCCAGCCCTGCTGCTGTGGCACCTGTCTCTCCCCAGCCCTGCTGCTGTGGCCCCTGTCTCTCCCCAGTCCTGCTGCTGTGGCCCCTGTCTCTCCCCAGCCCTGATGCTGTGGCCCCTGTCTCTCCCCAGCCCTGCTGCTGTGGCCCCTGTCTCTCCCCAGCCCTGCTGCTGTGGCCCCTGTCTCTCCCCAGCCCTGCTGCTGTGGCCCCTGTCTCTCCCCAGCCCTGCTGCTGTGGGTACAGTCTCTCCCCAGCCCTGATGCTGTGGCCCCTGTCTCTCCCCAGCCCTGCTGCTGTGGGTACAGTCTCTCCCCAGCCCTGCTGCTGTGGGTACAGTCTCTCCCCAGCCCTGCTGCTGTGGGTACAGTCTCTCCCCAGCCCTGCTGCTGTGGGTACAGTCTCTCCCCAGCCCTGCTGCTGTGGGTACAGTCTCTCCCCAGCCCTGTTGCTGTGGGTACAGTCTCTCCCCAGCCCTGTTGCTGTGGGTACAGTCTCTCCCCAGCCCTGCTGCTGTGGGTACAGTCTCTCCCCAGCCCTGCTGCTGTGGGTACAGTCTCTCCCCAGCCCTGCTGCTGTGGGTACAGTCTCTCCCCAGCCCTACTGCTGTGGGTACAGTCTCTCCCCAGCCCTGCTGCTGTGGGTACAGTCTCTCCCCAGCCCTACTGCTGTGGGTACAGTCTCTCCCCAGCCCTGCTGCTGTGGGTACAGTCTCTCCCCAGCCCTGCTGCTGTGGGTACAGTCTCTCCCGAGTTGCAGGCTGAGCAGCAAGCAAGTGTTCAAGTTTAAACAAATGTACAAAAAACACATGTATTTCGACTATCTGGACTATCCCCCAAATGTCATGATATTATTCAAGTACTGAAATGTATTTCAGATGCCCATCCTTATAATCTGGTCCATGTTAAATAGTCACTGCCCTCCTAGAGTCAGAGCTAGCATTGAAATGCCTGGCCACGCCTGATTTATATTCAATGGCATGGATCAGGAGCCAAGTGCACGATCTGCTCAACAAATGCAGTGGATGCCCTTGCCTCTCTCTCTCTCTCTCTCTCTCTCTCTCTCTCTCTCTCTCTCTCTCTCTCTGCCCCTCTCTCTGTCTGTCATTATCGTTCTCTCTCTCTCTCTCTCTCTCTCTCTCTCTCTCTCTCTGTCTCTCTCTCTCTCTCTCTCTCTCTCTCTCTCTCTCTCTCTCTCTCTCTCTCGCCCCTCTCTCTGTCTTTCATTATCGCTCTCTCTCTCTCTCTCTTCTCTCGTTCTCTCTCTCTTCTCTCGTTCTCATTCTCTCTCTCTCTCTCTCTCTCTCTCTCTCTCTCTCTCTCTCTCTCTCTCTCTCTCTCTCTCTCTCTCTCTCTCTCTCTCTCTCTCTCTCTCTCTCTCTGCCCCTCTCTCTCTCTGCCCCTCTCTCTGTCTTTCATTATCTCTCTCTCTCTCTCTCTTCTCTCGTTCTCTCTCTCTCTCTCTCTCTCTCGCTCTCTCTCTCTCTATCTCTCTCTCTCTCTCTCTCTGTCTCTGCCCCTCTCTCTGCCTTTCATTATCGTTCTCTCTCTCTCTCTCTCTCTCTCTCTCTCTCTCTCTCTCTCTCTCTCTCTCTCTCTCTCTCTCTCTCTCTCTCTACCCCTCTCTCTGACTTTCATTATCGTTCTCGTTCTCTCTCTCTTCTCTCGTTCTCATTCTCTCTCTCAAATTCAAATTCAAATTCAAGCTGCTTTATTGGCATGAAAAACATTGTGTCAATATTGCCAAAGCAACAATGTATACAATATACATTGTAATACAATTAAAACAATGACAAATAATAATATAGAATGGCAGTAAATAATAATACAAAATTAAATATAAAAAATAGTAACAATAAAATGGTAACAGTCAATAGTCGAATGTAATGTATGGTGTAATGCACCACTACCACCACCACTATCATTAAACTGCTATCATTACCATTACCACCCATACCATTACTATTTGGAATGATAAACAACAATAATAATACTAATAACAATAACAGTAATAACAATAACAGTCATAATAAGTAAGTTACTGCTTACTATGCAGATGTTATTATTCAGTGTCCCTCAGGCTATGGCAGGCAAATACATATTTGGCTGCAAGAGGAGCCATTGCTCCTTCGCCCATGAGTATTTTTAGTTTTTCCTCTGGGTTTAATAAGTTAAAATTTGGAATAAATGTAGTCATTTCTGTGAATAATGAATCTCTCTGGTGAGGAATATTTATCACAGTAAAGGAGAAAGTGCATCTCTGTTTCTACCTCCCCTGTCGTGCAGTGACCACATACACGCTCCTCTTTGGGTAGCCATGTCTTTTTATGTCTGCCGGTTTCTATTGCCAATCGGTGGTCACTCAGCCTGTACTTGGTAAGGATCTGTCTCTGCTTCGAATCTCTGACAGAGTAGAGATATTCAGCCAATTCATATTCTCTGTTTAGGGTCAGATAGCAATTTAGTCGGCTTTGGGATTTTGTTTCGTTTTTCCAATGTTGTAAATATGAGTCCTTTGATTGGTTCATGATTTTGTTTATTGGAATTCTTTCTTTTGAAGCAGTGCCGGTGTCAGCTTGGTTGGTTAGGTCCAACACCAGCTGACTGAGAGGGCTCGTTTCTGGGCTCAGTTCTTGGGTTTGAAGTGCTTTAAATTGCAGACTCGAATTTGGACTTGAATTTAGATGTAGCCAAAATTTTAATGATCTTTTCTGTATTTTCATTATTACTGGAAAGCGGCCCAATTCTGCCCTACATGCATTAGTTGGTGTATTTCTCTGGACTTGTAGGATTTTCCGACAGAATTCTGCATGTAGGGTTTCAATTGGATGTTTGTCCCACATTTTAAAGTCCAGTTTATTGAGTGGCCCCCAAACCTCACTTCCGTAAAGAGCTATTGGTAGGATTACACTGTCAAATATTTTGGTCCAAATTCTAATTGGGATGTTGATTTTGAATAATTTCATTTTTATTGCATACAATGCTCTGCGGGCTTTTTCTTTGAGTGCATTCACTGCCATATTAAAGTTTCCCAATGCAGATATGGTCAGACCAAGGTAGGTGTAATTTTTTGTGTGTTCAATGATGGTGTTGTTCAGGGTGAATTTATATTTGTGTTTCTGACATCTGTTTTGTTTTTGGAAAATCATGATTTTAGTTTTTGGGAAATTTACTGCCAGGGCCCAATTATGGCAATATTGCTCTAGAATATTAATGTTCTGTTGAAGACCTTCTTTGGTTGGTGATAGAAGTACCAAGTCATCAGCATATAGCAGGTATTTCACCTCTGTGTCAAATAGTGTGAGTCCTGGGGCTGGAGAATGGTCCAACATGTCTGCTAATTCATTGATATAAATGTTGAAAAGATTTGGACTCAAACTACAGCCTTGTCTCACACCTCGACATTGTGAAAAGAATTCTGTTCTTTGGTTTTTGATTTTTATTGCACACTTGTTTTCTGTGTACATACATTTTATTAAATCTCTCTCTCTCTCTCTCTCTCTCTGTCTCTGCCCCTCTCTCTGTCTTTCATTATCGTTCTCTCTCTCTCTCTCTTCTCTCATTCTCTCTCTCTCTTCTCTCTTCTCTCGTTCTCTCTCTCTCTCTCTCTCTCTCTCTCTCTCTCTCTCTCTCTCTCTCTCTCTCTCTCTCTCTTTCCCTCTCTCTCTCTTTCAATTCAATTCAATTTGCTTTATTGGCATGACTTAACAATGTACATATTGCCAAAGCTTATTTTGGATATTTACAATATAAAAAATATAAATGAGAATCAAATGCAATGTAGTGCGCTGCCAACCCACAGCTCTCTACCTCCTACCCCAACAGGACGGGTAGCCTACTCTAATCAGAGAGGTCTTTGAAACCTTGAATAAGGGTTTCAAATTTGGGGAAATGACACTCTCTAATTGTTTTATATTTTTGACATTTTGTCAGGAAATGCAGCTCCGTCTCAGGTTCTGCTGTTGTGCAGTGGTTGCACAGCCTTTCCTCTACAGGGAGCCAGGTTGTCCTGTGTCTACCCTTCTCAAAGGCAAGGCTGTGCTCACTGAGCCTGTACTTTGTCAAGGTTTTTCTAAGGTTTTGATCAGTAACCATGGTGAAATATTTAGCCACAGTGTACTATCGATTTAGGGCCAGATAGCACTGCATTTTGCTTTGTGTTTGTGCTTGTGCTTGTGTTTCCCAATAAGCAATATCGTTTTGTTTTGACTGTGTTGTAATTTGGTTTATCCTGATTGATTGGATGTTCTGGTCCTGAGGCTTCAGTGTGTTAGTAGAACAGGTTTGTGAACTCAGCCCCAGGACCAGCTGGATGAGGGGACTCTTTTCTTTTCTCAGCTCTTGGCATTGCAGGGCTTGGTAATATGAGAGGGGGTCAATGACATATTCAATTAGTTTTAGCCAAATTTTAATAGGTATTTCAATTTGAATTTGCTTTTTAATGGCGTAGAATGCCCTGCGTGCTTTGTCTCTCAGTTCATTCACTGCCTCATTAAGGTGTCCAGTTGAGCTTATTTTTAAACCTAAGTAATTGTAATGTGTGCAGTACTCTATATATTTTGTACCAATTGAGAACTTTGGTCTAATTCCCTGAGATCTGGATCTTCTCTGGAAAATCATTATTTTAGTATTTTTGGGGTTTACTGCCAGGGCCCAGGTCTGGCAGTACTTCTCTAGCAGGTCCAGGCTCTGCTGTAGGCCATGTGCTGTGGGTGACAGCAGGCATAGGTCATCTGCGAAGAGTAGGCATTTAACTTCTGAATTGTGGAGACTAACTTTCTCTGTCTCTGTCTCTGTGTCTTTTTGTTTCTCTCTGTGTGTCTATCTGTCTCTCTCTCTTTCTCTCTCTTTCTCTCTCTCTGTCTCTCTCTCTGTGTCTCTCTCTCTTTCCCTCTGTCTCTGTCTGTGTGTCTCTCTCTTCATCTATCTCTGTCTCTCTCTCTCTCCTTCCCTTTGTCTCTCTCTCTGTGTCTCTCTGTCTAAATATGGGACCACTTAGGGAGAAGATGAGGGCCAGCGGACTGCATCCAGGGCCAAAGTCCTGATGAACACTTCCTTCAAACCAAATTCCTTTCTATCAGCCTAATTTATGGGGCTGAGATTACGAAGCTACCGAAATAGTAAATTACATTGATTGACAGAATTATGCCCAGTGCTTCCTGCACTCCCCAATGACGCATACTAGCTCAGCGCGGCCTGACAAAGACTGTGATTTAGTGCTTAGGCTTGGGGTCTGGGGCGGTAGTCAGAAAAACATTCACAGGCCTCACACTGGACCTAAGCCTAGTGTAGAAAACACTGTCTTAATTCACCCACAAACATGTCGCCATTAAAAGGGAATGAAAAGGGATCGCAGATCATAAATACTCCCAGATTTATTAGCTACAACAAAGTGCATAAGGCCATACAGAGAAGGGGAAAGGGATTGTTTGAAAGAGTGTTGTCATGGAGAAAGAGAAGGAGGAAAGACACTCTCTTTCTCTCAATTCAATTCACTCACTCACACGGACACACACACACACACACACGGACACGGACACACACACACGGACACGGACACGGACACACACACACGGACACGGACACGGACACACACACACACGGACACGGACACACACACACACGGACACGGACACACACACACACACACACACACACACACACACACACACACACACACACACACACACACACACACACACACACACACACACACACACACACACACACACACACACACACTCTCTCACACGGACACACACACTCTCACACGGACACACACACACAGACACACTGCTGCTGCAGCGTAGAAACAACATGTCTGCTCTGCTCTCAACGTGTGACGGACAGAAGAGATAAACAGATAGAAAAGCAAAGAGAGGAGAAGAGAGGGCTGGCACGGCACACGCTAATTTATCTCAGTGAGAGAGCAGAGTGAAACAAAGTTCCACTGGCTTAAGCAGAGAGAAAGAGAGAGAGATTAATCAGAGTATACAATGTTCCATTACACTGGATCTGGTCTGTACTTCACCACTAGGGTACCGATAAAGAGTATACAGATTGTATTTTTATTTGGATATACTATGTAGGTACGTACAGAGAAAGATAAAGTATTTCATCTACAAGTAACACTGATCGAACTGAAATATTCCACACAGAGCCCCATCGACACTGGGATCAAGCTGTAGCTACCAACTGTTGATTAACTATTACCAATCATAACACTATTATTGTTGGTGTCAGAGGAGAAATTATAGTTTGTTATAACGCAACAGCTGTGGCTTCCCTCAAGGGTCAAACTTAGCATTGTGTAAACAGGAAAAAAATACTTGTCTCTCGCTTGTTCTCATTTTCTCTCTCTCCCTCGGAAGCGGGTGCTGTGTAGATATCCTGCGTGTCATTAGTTCAGCGTGGGGTCGCAGCTGGGCCTCTCGCCGGCTGATTTATCGGCTGGGGATCCCGAACACTGATAAATCTCTGCTAGGACTCATCTCCACGGCAGCCCTGCTGGGGTCTGGTATTCTCTCTCTCTCTCTCATCCTCCTGCCCGCCCCGCAGTCAGTCTGATAAATTACTTCAAGCTGAATAAATACCCTAAAAGTGCTATTTTAATTATGCATTAGATCACCTGCATGCACTTTAGGACTTTTAAATGTTTATATTGTTGCATTTTAAAAACGCCGAAAGTGTTTCTTTGATTAATTGATTTCTCTGTATCCTCGCTCGTCATTCTCCTTGCTCCTGTGTTGTTGAGAAAAAAGAGTTAGTGGTTGGCAGTAATACACTTTATTTTTCCCTAGCCCCAACATTCATCCATCCGCTGGCGTTTTCACATAATTCTGATTTATGTTAATTTGTGGCTGGTCACTCTGTCTGGTACCGGGACTCCTGTATTATATTGGCCTGTTTGTCTGTGGCTGGTCACTCTGTCTGGTACCGGGACTCCTGTATTATATTGGCCTGTCTGTCTGTGGCTGGTCACTCTGTCTGGTACCGGGACTCCTGTATTATATTGGCCTGTCTGTCTGTGGCTGGTCACTCTGTCTGGTACCTGGACTCCTGTATTATATTGGCCTGTCTGTCTGTCTGTGGCTGGTCACTCTGTCTGGTACCTGGACTCCTGTATTATATTGGCCTGTTTGTCTGTGGCTGGTCACTCTGTCTGGTACCGGGACTCCTGTATTATATTGGCCTGTCTGTCTGTGGCTGGTCACTCTGTCTGGTACCTGGACTCCTGTATTATATTGGCCTGTCTGTCTGTGTCTGGTCACTCTGTCTGGTACCGGGACTCCTGTATTATATTGGCCTGTCTGTCTGTGTCTGGTCACTCTGTCTGGTACCGGGACTCCTGTATTATATTGGCCTGTCTGTCTGTGTCTGGTCACTCTGTCTGGTACCTGGACTCCTGTATTATATTGGCCTGTCTGTCTGTGGCTGGTCACTCTGTCTGGTACCTGGACTCCTGTATTATATTGGCCTGTTTGTCTGTGGCTGGTCACTCTGTCTGGTACCGGGACTCCTGTATTATATTGGCCTGTCTGTCTGTGGCTGGTCACTCTGTCTGGTACCTGGACTCCTGTATTATATTGGCATGTCTGTCTGTGTCTGGTCACTCTGTCTGGTACCTGGACTCCTGTATTATATTGGCCTGTCTGTCTGTGGCTGGTCACTCTGTCTGGTACCTGGACTCCTGTATTATATTGGCCTGTCTGTCTGTGTCTGGTCACTCTGTCTGGTACCTGGACTCCTGTATTATATTGGCCTGTCTGTCTGTGGCTGGTCACTCTGTCTGGTACCAGGACTCCTGTATTATATTGGTCTGTCTGTCTGTGGCTGGTCACTCTGTCTGGTACCGGGACTCCTGTATTATATTGGTCTGTCTGTCTGTGGCTGGTCACTCTGTCTGGTACCGGGACTCCTGTATTATATTGGCCTGTCTGTCTGTGGCTGGTCACTCTGTCTGGTACCGTGACTCCTGTATTATATTGGCCTGTCTGTCTGTGGCTGGTCACTCTGTCTGGTACCGGGACTCCTGTATTATATTGGCCTGTCTGTCTGTGGCTGGTCACTCTGTCTGGTACCTGGACTCCTGTATTATATTGGCCTGTCTGTCTGTCTGTGGCTGGTCACTCTGTCTGGTACCGGGACTCCTGTATTATATTGGCCTGTCTGTCTGTGGCTGGTCACTCTGTCTGGTACCGGGACTCCTGTATTATATTGGCCTGTCTGTCTGTCTGGGGCTGGTCACTCTGTCTGGTACCGGGACTCCTGTATTATATTGGCCTGTCTGTCTGTCTGTGGCTGGTCACTCTGTCTGGTACCTGGACTCCTGTATTATATTGGCCTGTCTGTCTGTCTGTGGCTGGTCACTCTGTCTGGTACCGGGACTCCTGTATTATATTGGCCTGTCTGTCTGTGGCTGGTCACTCTGTCTGGTACCGGGACTCCTGTATTATATTGGCCTGTCTGTCTGTCTGTGGCTGGTCACTCTGTCTGGTACCTGGACTCCTGTATTATATTGGCCTGTCTGTCTGTCTGTCTGTGGCTGGTCACTCTGTCTGGTACCTGGACTCCTGTATTATATTGGCCTGTCTGTCTGTCTGTGGCTGGTCACTCTGTTTGGTACCGGGACTCCTGTATTATATTGGCCTGTCTGTCTGTGGCTGGTCACTCTGTCTGGTACCTGGACTCCTGTATTATATTGGCATGTCTGTCTGTCTGTGGCTGGTCACTCTGTCTGGTACCGGGACTCCTGTATTATATTGGCCTGTCTGTCTGTGGCTGGTCACTCTGTCTGGTACCTGGACTCCTGTATTATATTGGCCTGTCTGTCTGTGGCTGGTCACTCTGTCTGGTACCGGGACTCCTATATTATATTGGCATGTCTGTCTGTGGCTGGTCACTCTGTCTGGTACCTGGACTCCTGTATTATATTGGCCTGTCTGTCTGTGGCTGGTCACTCTGTCTGGTACCTGGACTCCTGTATTATATTGGCCTGTCTGTCTGTCTGTGGCTGGTCACTCTTTCTGGTACCGGGACTCCTGTATTATATTGGCCTGTCTGTCTGTGGCTGGTCACTCTGTCTGGTACCGGGACTCCTGTATTATATTGGCCTGTCTTTATGGCAGACTTTAACCCCTCCCCAGCAGTAAATTCATTTACTTGAACAATGCCCTGGGCTTCACCCTCCCTGTTGGGATTGTAAACGCGATCACAAGTGCATTTTTTTACTTAATTAATTGACCGTTGTGTTGTTGACAAGAAATGTATGCAGTAACAATTAGCTGGTAATAGATGCAGAGTGGAGGAAATTTGATATCCATCACAGTCAGTAGTCTGCCAGCTGTAGTGTAGTCAGTGGTTGTCCAGCTGTAGTGTAGTCAGTGGTTGTCCAGCTGTAGTGTAGTCAGTAGTTGTCCAGCTGTAGTGTAGTCAGTGGTTGTCCAGCTGCAGTGCAGTCAGTAGTCCAGCTGTAGTGTAGTCAGTGGTTGTCCAGCTGTAGTGTAGTCAGTAGTTGTCCAGCTGCAGTGCAGTCAGTAGTCCAGCTGTAGTGTAGTCAGTGACCCATCTGTAGTGTAGTCAGTGACCCAGCTGTAGTGTAGTCAGTGACCCAGCTGTAGTGTAGTCAGTGACCCAGCTGTAGTGTAGTCAGTGACCCAGCTGTAGTGTAGTCAGTGACCCAGCTGTAGTGTAGTCAGTGACCCAGCTGTAGTGTAGTCAGTGACCCAGCAGTAGTGTAGTCAGTGACCCAGCGGTAGTGTAGTCAGTGACCCAGCTGTAGTGTAGTCAGTAGTCCAGCTGTAGTGTAGTCAGTGACCCAGCTGTAGTGTAGTCAGTAGTCCAGCGGTAGTGTAGTCAGTGACCCAGCGGTAGTGTAGTCAGTGACCCAG